>NW_027106661.1:350097-382276 GCF_000696795.3 Halyomorpha halys
CACTAACAGAAATAGAAAAAGTCTGAAATGTATAATTAATATTCTTAGATAATTACGAATTCTGTTACTTTAGCTGTAAGTCAACCCTGTAGGTTCATGAGCCTTCCAGGAGTCCATTTAGTTCGTATAAAGTGGGTACCCTTAATTGGAGAAAGATCTGGTGGTTGAGGGTGATATTGAACAACTCATCTTGTCTTACCATTGTTCAAGAAACAGTACTTCCTTATAAAATACTCAATCCCTTATTCTTCATGGGTTGTTGCTGTAAAGATTTTCATTTTCATTTTTTCGTTGATAATATGGATCAGCATTCATTTCTTAGGACACGTTGGGGAGTCTTTTTAAATTACAACAAACTAAATGTTGAATTTAAATCGTTTAACCACAGCTTTGGATTATTCGTTTTGTAGTTTCATCAAATAATATCAAGTAGACGTCACGGCACTCCATCGGTCGAGTCCATTCAACCAAGAGACCTTCTCCATGCTCTCCCACGGATAATAACTGTTTAATAGCACGTTGTTGAAACGAGCTGGAGTCTGTAAAAATAATGCTCGTTACTAATAACGAAGGGGAACCATTATCCCCAAGGCCGCAGATATAGAGAGCGATAAATAAAACATGGCTTAAATATTAAAGCTGTAGGGGCCATTGTGTGGTAATAAGGCCGGTTTGGAATTGGGTTGGTAGATTGGGATGGGAAGGACTTCTAGGTCAGCTCTGTCGGATGTCAGTCGTAAATCTGAATGGTGGCGAAGGAGGGGGGGGAGGTTAGGATACGGCGGCTGTGCCAGTTTTACGGTTCCGTGGCTTTTAAAAGTCAGCAGTTGGGTTCGCAAAGTTCCTAAATAGTCCAGTAGCATCAGCCATTCGGAAGGAATGGTGAAAACCCTAGGTTATATAAACCTTTAAGTTTGGTCCTCAAAACCCCAATTACTTTGGTCTAGTTTTCAAGCTAGAATCCGGGGAATTTATGTATCCAGGATGAAATATTGATCGAGTACAAAACAGTTCTGAGTACTATTGATCTTTTTCTAGCTTAGTACAAATAATTTTAATCTAAAAACACATTTGACTCATTTATAGTGGGGCCTATCTGTGTGTATAATTATAGGGATATTCATGATGTATTAGTGGTATTCATGATATTGTGTTAAATATAAAATGCTTTACCATGTTAAATGTTGTAAGTATAGCATTGCGAGCAGCCCTATTTAAAGTCGTGTTAAATGGTAAATACATAAGAGCTCCTAGCGGATTTTCTGAGTAACTTGTTTAGTAACCTTTCCTTCCAAAATTTCATGTTATTGTTTACTTCTAAGTTTTGATTACACTAATTTATTCCTACATGCCTAAAATAAGTGAAAAGTAGAAGTATAGAAGTTTGACTACTGATTGTATTTTTTTTTTAAAGAGTAAGTAACCTAACACGACTATAAATAAAACGGTGACAAGCTCAGCTGGTTTGTTTCGTGACGTCATTCTCCATTTAATAGACCTAGTAACAGACTCTCAGCCATGTTACATGTTACATCGTTTTAACATGCTAAAAGAATGAAATATGTCAAATGATTTGTCGTTTTAACATGTTATAATATTATACAATAAATTCAACAATATGAATTACTATTTTTACTTAATTAATATTTTTACATAGTTTACTGGAAACATTTGACAGTTAAGAGTTTAAAAATTGAATGCTAAGTGATGATTTAATTTCTTAAAAATGTAAAGTTATAAAAAAAATTAACTTTTCTTCCTTTACTCCAGTTCGGATCACCTAGATTATACTGTATGCACATATAAAGAATCTGGTTTAAACTAATCCACCTTGACGATTTTGTATTTCAATTAGAATAATGGAAGATAATTTTTTTCTTGATTTAGAACAAAGTACTGCACAATTGTAATTTTCAAATTTAAAAAAAAAGTGCATATGATTGACCATGTATTATAAATCGGGGATGTGTTAGTGGGAACGGGTCAAGGTAAATAAAAAACTCATTGTCTTTTATTTATATTGTTCGATATTGAACTACATCATCAAGGATATAAATAAAGTAAAAAGTCCTTCACTAACACAGAATACACCACTAATTTTGAGCTTTATCGAGTTTGGGTAAAAAGTTGCAAAAAGACATTTAATCATTCCATCAGGACCTCAATGTTCCATATGTTGCCGATTTTGCCAGATCCAGATAACAATCCTAACATGAAAAATTTCTTAACAACCCAAACTCACTTGTTTTTAACCTGGCCCCTCCTTCAATACTGATTATCCCCTAGGCGTCTGAAAAGAAGATAGCCCGGAGATCTTCTCTAGTAAGGTTATTAGGATTCTCAAATGGGTAGATTCTCCACATTTTTGTATCATGCCATTTTATACCTAATAGAAAATTTACTAGTTATATAATTTTATACAGTTGTAAATAACAATAAATAAATTATCAAAAAATAAATAAAATATCTCTGCCGAACTATTAAAACAACACAACAGTAGTATACAACCTTCAAGCAATGCTATCATCTTGGTTTTGATCTACTGAATCTTCTTGTATCATTTGATCCTTCCTCTAATATAAAGACACATACAGCTTTCTGGCATTTTTAAGTTTACAGGACACCCATGCTCAATCATAATTAAATAAAGTAAACTGTTCTATAAGTTGGACAACTCAAGGTTAAGACTTTTCTTAGTGTTATATTAAAATATGAGATCACTTATAGAAGTCCTTTAGTTGAACCCAAGATTTTGAACTAGCTAACAGGTTTTAAGTTCTTTCGACAGACAATACTTCGAATAAGTTAGGAGGATAAGATAGGAAACAGAGTAGGATTAAGAATGCGTGAGGCCAGTATCAAAAATAGGTTTTGTATGATGAAAACCATCTTTATTCTCCCCTATAATACAACAATTTAAACAAAAGATACCAAAGTCATGTCATAAATGATCAAGATCAAACACCCTCGGCTGTCTCCGATTTTTCAGTCTATCTATTTCTCTTTTTTCCTCTTCGAGTTAATTATCATTCTATTATAGTTCATATATTTCCATTTTTTTCATTAATGTTAACAAAACAAAATGGATAATTACTACACATAAAAGGTGCTTTAGAGAAAGACTTTTTTAAAATTCGACATTTAGCCTTACCAAACTAATTTAATAAGGATAACACCTTGTTGGTACAAACTATTCATTTATTTTACAGTGATCCAACGAGTTTAATCAATATCGTTGGAACCGTTTTTAAGAAAAAGAATGAATAAAATCTAACATAAAAGTCGCACCTCCGATTAAATTACAGTATACACCCGTCTTAAATACGTAATTTTATAAATGTATATGTAATAGTTCATAAAAATTCGAACTAGCTATTACTAAAATATAATTTGTTAATAGATGCAACGGCAAGACAAGCATTGCATCCTAAAACTCTTTGTAGTACATGTCACCTTTTAGTCTTAGGTGTCTTTTGGACAATCACCCCGTATTGGAAAACTCCTTTAAGCCGCCGGCACCTCCTTTGGTGAGGAGAACCGGTCGAATCGCAACAACCCTCCCACGCAACAGATGGATCGTGTGGGTGAGACATCGAAAACCTTGTCCCTGGGAGGATGGCCTTTTTCAGAGGATCCCCTGACAGGTATGGGACAGTCATTACCTCCAAGAGATCTGATCTGACGAGACTGCCCACGTCTTGCAACGGTATTGTCGCAGGTATCCGGGTATTCCCCAACGCGAGACTCAGAAGCAGCAGATGACTGGGTTCAAAACAATTTTAATGTATATATAACAACATATTACTGCACTATAGGGGAGCAAACAGTTACCTGTATTATATAAAGTTGTTAATAGTTCACAATGAGCTTGGGTTCTTAATCCAGGTATAAGAAGGGAGGGTGGTTAAAGTGGAAACCTGGGTGCTTAATGTAATTATGCCAAGCATAATAAAGCAAGTAATACACATATCTAGTACCTAATCAATAATCAGTTCATGTAAAAGTAATACTCAAGTTTTTTCTTGGTTCAGGTGTTGGTATGCAGTTCTAGAAGAACATTCAGAGCGGACATACCTTAGTGCATTCTGAATGCAGACAGCCATATTGGTACCTCAAGGCAGCTGTTCCTGGACCAACCCTCAGCAGGTACCCTTTCACCGTACCCGGGGAAGTCCATGTATTATACAAGCGGTTAATCAATACAGGCACCTTGGGTACCGTTTTGTTGGCCATTCCATTCCTGTCGAGGAACATGGGACATAGTTTGACAATATAATTTTATTTTAACTGTTTAAGAGTTTAGAAATGGTTAAAGTAAAACTGCTGACAACCTAGGGGTTTACAACCTTTATGATTAATAAGCTTTTAAAAAAACCTTGATAATTCCGTTTAACTGTAAATATTCTATTATATTCTAATTCTTAAGCAAAAATGTGATTTTGAAAATTACACAGCAATAAACAAAAACGAACAAATTATGAAAAACTGACATCCTGCAGAAAAATTTTACTCTTCATCAACAAGAATCGAAAATCATGCCATCGTTTTATTTTAAAAAATATTTGAATTTCTATTTTTTTTTTTTTTTAATGAAGCATTGAATTCCAAAACCAGTCAAATCCATTTTTTAATATATAAAATATGAGGCACTATGTCGCTTTGACAACGGTGCTCCCCAGAAAAATATTTAAAAGCGCAATTTTTTTATATTTTCTATTCTTTCAACTATAATAAACATTACATATAAAACGTAATATTTAGCCAAATAAAGTTTAATTATATTTTTTTAATCATGACTATAGTCGCTCAAGTATGCCAGTGAATCTATATGTCACACAATCATCTGATACACATACATACGATTTGCAGGTTGTTTAACGCTATTACTGAATAAGGACTCTAGAAAGTTATTGAGAGCATTTTCTATAACACATTTAGACAACGCGAAATAATCCAAAAAAAATGTTTAAAAAAAACCTTATAACATGATAACAATGTTATTACAGTTTATGAAATAAAACAATACATAAGTTAATAAATTTAAATACTTAAAAAAATAAATCTGTACCACTACAACCCACGAGTTATTATTAGGAGCACAGTACTTAGTAAGGAAGTACTGTTATTAGACCAACGGTTATGCAAGAAGGTGATTTGGTCCGAATTATTACCCAACTATAGGCTGTGTGTACCCCGGAGGGTTCCCGAATCCACAATTAACATAAATTTGATAATAAAAAAAAATTGAAGAAGTGTAAAAATCCTTCTAGGCGGCTAGCCCACAACGATCGTTGCTGGTGGATGCTAGGACAATGCTAAACACGGTTCGGGACGATTCTAGGTGAAAGGGAGATGCTAGAGTTGTTCCCACTACTCCGAACGCAAGCTAGAAAAGTGATCTCATTCGACGACACATTGTCTTCATGCGTGCTCCTAAACCGTCAACCTCAGGCTAAAGTGTTAAACCTGGAGTTACTAACCATAACTTAAAACAAGCATTAAATCTTTAAAAATACAAATTCTATTTAAAAGGCTTGAAAGATACAGTGAAGTAAAAACCTCATAATAAATCACAGTTAACACGTTTTACGATCGAATGACTCATTTTTTTATTTAATTAATAGTATTGGTATAATATAATCGTGATATGGATGAATTACTTCCAAAAAAAGTTAACTACCAAATGATTTAAATGTTTTTTGTTTTTTTTAAATCTTTTATATAGTGATAATAATTTTATAGTACTAAAACAAAACCTAGTAGTTAGCTTGTAAAAAAGTAGCATTAAATTACAGATTTAATAGCGAAAGACTATTAATTAAAGTAGATCAAACATTATTTATTTATTTATTCATCAGGTAACTTGATTGAATTTTAATTTTTGAAATGCTCTAAATGCATTATTGCTTAATAATAATCATTAAGTTTAGAATAATATAAATATTTTTTCCTATTATAGAGGTATTGTAACATGCTAAAGCGTGTTAAATGCAAAAACTTATGTTAAATGGAGAAATATTTCCTTCTTTTACTAAGTTAAAACGATATAACATGTAACATGGCTGAGAGTCTGTTACTAGGTCTGTTAAATGGAGAATGACGTCACGAAACAGAGCAGCTGAGCTTGTGACCGTTTTATTTATAGTCGTGTTAGGTTACTTACTCTTTTAAAAAAATACAATCAGTAGCCAAACTTTTACACTACTACATTTCACTTATTTTAGGTATGTTGTAATAAATTACTGTATCAAAATTTAGAAGTAAACAATAACATCCAATTTTGGAAGGAAAGGTTACTAAACAAGTTACTCAGAAAATCCGCTCGGAGCTCTTATGCATTTACCATTTAACATGACTTTAAATAGGGCTGCTCACAATGCTATACTTATAGCATTTAACATGGTAAAACATTTTACATTTAACACAATATCATGAATACTCCTTATATAGGACTTTTTGATGATATGTTAGCTCGGTAAAACTATTTAATATCAAACCATAAATTATAACGGTTACTCACGAAATAAACACCATCAGTATCAGAGTAAAAGGAGGAAATAAGATCATTAAATAATGCCTAGCAATTACAATCGTTGTATATATTCCTCTTTTCCAGTAAACTACAACTGAACTTATTATGAAAGTTTTATTAAAATTTAAAAATTAATCAAATGTCAAAATATTTTTGTACGCACACATATAACAAGAAAACGTAGACATGATTTAAAAAAAGATACTAATAAGTGAGAAACAAAAAACTGAAACCACCGTTTCACCCCACTTTGCAGGTGACCATCAGGACTAAATGAGAACAAAATGTTTTATGATATCTTTGATGATATCAGAAATGATATCTGTATATTGCTGCAGTCTAAAACGTAATTGCATTAAGGGATTTAATTGTTTATTGTGCATTAATTGATTTAATTTACATGTGCACATCATTTGCTGACAAAAATTCCACGGGTAAGATTAGTACGTAGTCTTTAGGAAGTCATTAAAACAATGATTAGAAAATTTTCATAAAAGAGTCTGAAGAAGTTCCAAGAAATAGTGTTAACAACCGGCTTAACGAACATCGTCACCGAGAAGTTTGGACAATCAGCAATCAGGATCGGATGTGCAATCACCGGTAAACACGAACAAACAAATCAGTCTATTATTGGCGATTTGAACCACGTAGCACCATGTTGTTCTGACGACTGTTTTGTTGGCCGGAACGCATTTTATCGGAATTTTCCTAGTCAGGCACAAGAGAGGCGTCCAGGTTTATCAACCGCATTCCTCCACGTACTAGAGCCATTTAGTGATTTTTGATGACGTGTCCCCTTTCGTCCGAAAACTGTTACAGATCGCTGACAATCGCTGTCATTTTCTTCAAACCAGAATGGGATCGACGAACGAGGCGAAAACTCCTTCAGAGAAAATATGGAAAACATGAGAAACTGCTGAATAAATGAATGGCATATTGGTTTTCCCCTTGATCCCCCTGTCTGGTTTAAGTCATCTGTTTAAACTGGGCAAAGAACTCGAAGGGGGGAAGCTGAAAATGAAAACAGTCCTAAAAGAAGTCATTGTCCAGGCCTGCTGTTTTACGACGCAACATACCTAAGATAAACTAAGCAATAAAATAAAAGATAATAATTTTCAATAATTATTTAATTTTTGTTCTTGTAAAAATTTTAACATAAATAAAATTACCTGAAAATAAAATCTGAGCTACTGAAAAACGAGTAATAAGTACTTCCTCGCAGTCAATGAGTAAAAATATAATTTATTTATCGATCAATTTTGAGAACATATGATGGTTTTAATGAAAAATTTTTCCGTCCTGTCTGTCTGTAGACACACTGTAAGAAATAAGGACGAAAAGAATAGGTCTACTCTTTAAAATGCCTTCTGGCAATATAAGGATGAAAATGTATGCCAGTATATATATATGTATTTGTATTGTATTTATATATTTGTAATTGCAAAAAAATTGGTCTACTCTCTGATTATAGAAAAACAACAAAATATTATAGAGAATAACCTATTTTAAACGAAATCACAAAGGAAAATATAAAGTAATTATCTTATTATTAACATAAATAACTGATATATACATAATAGTTCTACTTAAAGTTATATGTAGCACACAAAATATATAGCTAAATAAATTTATTATTCATGTTGAAATCACTCTGTTAGTCCACCAAATTGTATTTAGAGTAAATTATAAGAAATAAATTCAGAATATAAAAAATAAATTGTTGTAAAAATCGGTCATTTTTTACTAATAATATTAGTTTTACAAATATATATTATTAATTCAGTATTGTTTATTGGTTGTTAATAGTAATACTCACGATGGTCAATGTTTTACTAAGCTTATTCCAACATACCTGAAACAAATTAAATTATTATTATTATTAAATATCACAGTTTATTCTACATAAGTCACAATATTAAAATTTACTTTCAAACATTGAGTTCCTGAAAGTATTTGTGATAAACAACTAGGAATATATAGAATTGTAAATAAATTATCACAAATGCTTCCAGGAGTTATATACTTGAAAATACATTTTCATATTGTGACTGGGATGAAGATGAAAAAGAAATAATAAATAATGAAAATTTAATAATAAATAATTTTACTAATGCAGAGTAATTGTAATTATAAATAGTTAGTTGTTGAGTTGAGTAAATGAATTTGATTTGTTAATGTTCACTGAATAGTGCATAATGTAGGACATCTAAATATTGCTTTTGAGTTGTAATTAAATATTGAATAAACTCATTTTATATAATCAATAAATATAATGTACCTAAAATATTACTTTTTTTTTTTTTACAGAAAATTTAAAGTAAATAAATTTTATTATGGTGACTAAAGAGAGAATGAAAAAGTAATAATAAATTATTTTATTGATGTAGTATAATAGGAAATAAAAATAGTTACTTGTTGATGGCATTTAAATACTGGTTTTGAATTGTAACTAAGCAAAGGAAAAATTCATTTTTATCATCTATGAAAATATAAAGTGAATATATAACCTCTCATAATGATTATTATTTTTCAATATTATCGATAGTTGAAGATTTAAGTAATATTATAATTAAATACATAAGTTAAGTAAGAAAATAATAATAAATAAGAACACGTTAAAGATGGAGACTGTGATCCGTACTTTCTTTCCAGAGATATGGAGAAAAAACTATCAGTAGAAGATAGAAGTTGAATCAGAGATGTCCATGTCAAGGACAGAACAGTAAAACTTTCTTCTGATAAGAGGGATTTCCAAACAACAGTCAACAACAAACTCCCATAGGAACAGCGTTTTAGAAGATTCTTGGAGCAGCCCGAATCCTAGGATAAGGAACACAGTCAGGCAGAGAGGTAGTAACGACCTTTTTTTTTGCGCCCCAGCCTTGTGGATGGGGGTTAATATAAAAAACCTACAAGCAGCCCTCAGACTGTTCGGGGGTGGTTGAACCCCAACTTCACATCTCGAAACCGTTCCAAGATCAACCGACTTGTTTACGATTTCTCCTTGGATGAGTCATGTCCCGAATAACGGTACCTACGTCATTGCTAAGAACGTTGACATAGTCCGAGGTATTGCTTCAGATCTAATTGCTCCAGCTTTATCGCAGTAATTAAGATTACGTCTTTTACGACATGGATGGAGCCAGTGATCTTGAACTTCAGACCTCAACGGTACTACTGCCTGCCCTTGGAAACATAAATCAACGTTTTGAGTGACAATATAGGGACGAAACGATGACAGAAGATACCAGAAAACGAGCAAGGGACGTACTGAGATTGCAATCGGTCTCAGCCGGTGAGCCCGCACAGGAAAACACCAGGTCACTGACTCCTTGAAAATGGACACCTTTTCGAGCGTGAATAATAAGTCTTGAGGGGAAATTTTCTGTTTCTGCGCAAATTAAACGCGTTTCGCATAAAAATTATAGTTTGATTCTGTGTAAAAATTTAAAAAAATTGTAGGTTAGTCCGGGTAGCTGTCAATAAATCTATCAAAATTGTGAAAGAAAACTATTTATTTTTAACTAACGTTTCGCCCCACTTTGCAGGGCTCGTCAGAGCTGTCAGATTGAAGGGGAGATGACGTGTTCTGCAAAATTTTACCATTATGATACCTTTATTGACCGCCACCCGGACTATCTTTCTATAATCTACTTCATACGGTCAACTATCTTTTTTCCATAAAAAAAAACAAAAAAACAGTCATGACTAAAAATTAGATGCAAGCATGTATATATGTAGGCAGTAGCTCTTTTCTTTTTTGATTTGTAATTTTTGGAATAAATTTTCTCTCCGTTTTAAATTTATTTTAAGAATGCTTTGGGAATCCTTAATTGAACAACCCTTTAAAGAAGGAGGGTGGGGTAATGAGATATACTAGAAAAATGTCATTTTTTTCTATTGATTATTTTTTTTTATACATCCATACCGCTTTACAGCAATGTTTATAATCAATACTTTTTCTCTGGTAAAATAATGTAGCATTTGCGTTGAATGTCCTTAATGAATATGTACACTTTACTACAGACTGCTATAGTAGAGTTGTTAAACAGGTGTTGAATTTTATGACTCAATATTTTTTTCAGAATAGTGAGAGCCGTTAGTATTGAAAACGGTTAATAGAGGTTATACAGTACATGCTGTTATATGTGAAACGAGGGGACACACTCAGTTTCCAAACAGAGAGCAGATGCCACAACCCAAACGGCCTTGGGAACTCCAACGAAGGACAGATGTTTAGACAGAGGCTGTACATCGTTACATCCTCCATGTTTCCATTAAATTGTTCAAGCCATTTTATTCCTCGATTTACAGTCCTTGGTGGATGCTAGACCAAGGCACAGGTACCCACAGGACTCAGGGAAGGGTGGAGGGTGGTATTTCTTATTTCTTTTTTGTCCACAACCCCTGGTGTGAGGAACCTAGACAAAAAAATGTGGGCTTGCTAAGGGAACAGCCCTTTGAGGTGAGTGACCATATACTGTTGTCTATTACAAGCGTGATGGTTCGTTCTGCCTAGGTCCCATTGAATAATATGGTTCAAGGGGTGAATTTATTCAAAACCTGACCCCGTCCCTTCCGTTTCAATGATGACTATATATAAAGTGAACATCGAGAGAAAGAGAATAATTTAAAATATTCATTAACATTTCCTAACATGGAAAAGTCAAAAACATTATTATTGTACAATTACTACGTGAGGATTGTTAGAAGTTATAAAGGAGCAGAAAAGAACTATTTATTATTAACCAAGGTTTGCAGAACTTCATCAGGCTAAAAGATAACAAGATGCAAACATAGTGAAATCCGATAACACAACAAGAATATACATAGAAAGTTGCATAAAAGATTATGTATGTTTTAAGAATGGTTATAGAAAAAAATTTACGTCGTAAATTATAAGGATATAAATATAAATTAACAGAATAGTAACTAATAACAAAAACAGAAATAGAACCAGTAACAAATACGATTAAATTAAAAGAAGGAAAGAGAGAGGAAGGAAATGGAATGAATGTATGATGGAATAATAAATTAAGGGGATAGATAAATGCAATAAAGGGGTGATATGGATAGATTTATTGGCTTATAATACAATGCAGCCAGGACTACAGGAAGGGCCTTCTGCGCCCTTGGTGAGCATGAAATATTTGCACCCTCCAATACCGTGGAGGGTATAAGCAATGCTTTAGAATTTCTCTAAAATTGCTTGTTGTTTTAAAACAAAAACACTGCTATTATAAAAGAAAAACTAAACAGCAATTTGAAAATAATGAATTTTGAACTTGAAAATCCATGGACGGTCATGGATTCACTACTTTGCAAGGAAGCGGTGTTTTCACAACTATGGTTGTACAAGATGATTTGGTCGGAATCTTGCTAGACACCGTATTTTTCCTCGATTAAGGGTGCCCAGTTTATGAGGATGGGTGGACCCAAGGAGGGATAAAGAACCCACAGATTTAACTCATGTCTACAGAGCCACAGACATTATAAATAAATATATAAACGATTGACCGGAGACGGCCATGGCTGCGGTAAAGAAGGTTGCCGACGTTTCAACCTACGTTGTAGGTCTTCACCAGGGCTTTTAGGTGGGAGTGTAAACAGACCCCTCGAACGGCAGTTAATGAATGAACGCAGCCTTGACCATCTATAAAATACTTAGTAACATTTCATGAATTTTTATTTCTTCTAATTAAGCCACAAACGACCGACTTAGATATCAAATCCTACCAAGGTCAACGCCCAAGAGATTACAATTCCGATTTTTTAATGAAACCTCTCATAAAATGGCATTATACCATGAGTCAAACAACTCACATATTTTTTAAGTTCATTTATAATAATATCAGCCCCTATGATTATTATGTCAATCATTAACTACATGTAAACCCGAATAGTATCAAACTACCTGAATGAATGTGCACAAATTGAAAGAGTGTTTAATCTCTTTCTATACATGTTCCATCCTCAGCAGATAGAAAACAAATTGCACACGTTTCATTTCTGGAGTTTTAAACTGTGTATCCAATGTCCGCATTTAGTAGATTCTCAGTTCTTAAATATCAAATAAATTTAAAACTTCTTACTGAATTTTAATAAAACAAATAGTAAATATTATATTGGTTGCCTTCAAACATACACCAGAACGGATATGTACTATCTCACTTCTTTAATATCTTATCAGTGATCGTAAATCACGATTGACCACATCGCTGCATCGGAACAAACAACACGATTGTACAAGGTTCCAAGTACAGCAATGCAGGATGAAGGAAGTGTTATGTTGGCTAGAACATTTACAGAACTGATTGTCCTTTCACCCTTTGACAGCAATCACCTCAAAATTCATTATTGAATATGAATTAATAAAAAAACAACAATAATTATCAAGCAAGCAAAGATTGACTTCTGTAAAAGATCTGTGATAATATGAAATTGTAATACATGGAATAAAGGCTAGAGGAAGGTGGTGGTAACACTGACAAGATAGACGGAGAAGAAGCAGCGAAACTAGGCGGCCAGTGTTGCCAACTCACTTTCATCCTTCCCCCTCCACCTCTTTCGATTCCTGGCTCTGCTTCCACGTATGGCCATTCAACAATAGCCCGGCGGCCCAAGGGCAAGTCTTCGGCCATCCTTTTTGTGTTTGTCTTCTTCGGGCTACCTTCCAAAAGAAATTCGTAAAAGGCGGCAGAAGGGGATAAAAAAAGGACAGGAGAGGAAACTGCGTCGTCTGAGCTTGAGAAGGGTTATGGATAACCTTCTTTAGGGGACTCCAGAAAGAAGGCGCCGAGTTTATATTTTTTTATTAATAATTATTCAGAATATAGAACTAACACGAATACTTTAGGTATCTATAGGTTTTAATTATAAACTCAAGTATGAAAAATTGTACAACGTTATTTTTGTTGAACAATTTGTACAACCGTGTTCAATTATATTAGTTTTTCTTTGGACAAGATACATAATGTCGATGCCAAAGAGACGTATTAAGTGTTTTAATTATGGTTACATATATTAAGGGACTCGGAATGCCAGTACTTCTAAAGCCAGACTGACGTAAATCACGAAGACCCCTATCCTATCAATCCCACTGACGCATACTTTTTTATACGAGATACAGAACTGAAAGAATTGTGTGTAATGTCTCTTTCGATTATATGAATTAAAATTTTTATTATATTCTTTGAAAATGCAGAATATGAACTCGCAGCCTTCCTTACACCTCCTCAGTACCCTCTCTACTATAAATTTTTAATGATTAGAATTCAAAAATTTTCTCGGTTACCCATCAGTATTGTCCCTAAAGGATCAACGTGTACGTTTACCTTTCATTTCAGTTTTACTGTCATTCGGACTGACCATCCTTAAGATATAATTACTGGGCGACAGACAGTGGAGGTCGAAGTCCTCGCGCGATGTATTAGGTAATGCATTGCGCGTTTCCTGACGTGGTTTTATCGTAGGGTGGGTTCGTCACTCCCACGCCTAGTTTTTCTGAGTGACACCCATTGGCTGGCTACCGGGCCTCACAAATACCCGGGGGAAGGCTGTGAGTTTTGGATAATTTTTATGCTTGAAAAAATTCCGGATAGGACCGGACTCGACATCACAACCTTTGAGTTGGTAAACAGGCGCGCTGCCAAGCTGCTAACGTTGTCCCCCACTATTTTTTTTATTTCGATACAGGTCAATGGAACGTTTTGTATTTTTACTCTAAATGTTGTTGTTATCTCTTCTGTTCCATAGCCCTGATGAAGACCTGAAACTCAGGTCGAAACGTCGGCATAAAATAAATAAATATGGTTTTGTTTATTTATGTTGTTCTTTTCTGACCGCACCCCCCGACAAACTTCTTCAAGCATTAATCTACGGTCAACTATCTACATCTCGTTTTGTATTTTTAATTAGTGACGGTACATTCGAACTTCTTTTCGGCAATGCGAAGAGAATACAGAATCACGTTTAAATATAATAAAAGAATTTCACGCCTAAAATTTCGAATTCTTCTAACGAAAATACCCTTTTTAAGGTCTAATGAGTCTAAATAACCAAATTTTTAGGAAATAAAGAACTGAATAACTGAAATTACGAATTAAAGAAATGTTATACTGCATGTCAGGGATGTTAAAGAAACTATGTTTACTAAAATCTACTAAACTGAAGTTCCTCTTCATATCATAGATTTTTTCTTTATGCATACATTTTCGTGCAAACAGTACAACCTAGAACATTTTTAAATCGAAGCGGTGCTTCAATGTAGAAAAAGAAAATGTTCTTCCAATTTTTTTTGAGTAGATAAAAGAACAATCTCGGTAGAGAGGAGAAAGGTAACACCAGAATAAGTCAGAATTTTAAAACATTTTAGTCTGTGAAAAAATGTCGAACTTTTCTGACTTATATTAATTTTAAATAAAAATATTTCAAGTGGAGAAGATTTTCGCGGGTGCGGTAAGGAAAAAAAAAATTATTTTTTCGTGCCGATTTTTCGACCTGAGTTTCAGATCCTCATCCATGGAGTTTTCGGCAGAGATTCTGGAAACTCAAGTTTTGAAGCAGCGCGATTCTCTAGCAAAATTTGCCAGATGAAGACCTGAAACTCAGGTTGAAACGTCGGTACGAATAAATAAATTTTTGTTTTGTGATTTTTTGCTTACCGCATCCCTCCCACCATCTCTTCTCCATTTATTAATCTACGGTCAACCATGTACACCTCATTAAAAACATTTCATATTTAAAATTTAATATAAATATTAAATATATGGACTAAAAGGGGCCTTATAAAGGGAGCTCTACTGTTAATTATCCTTAAATGTAGATAAATTTGAACACAATGGCGAATTTTTTGTTTTCAGATCATAAGTTTTATTTTAACATATTATGCTACCATCCCTCAGCCCAGTCTTAACTTTCCTTGTATTGCGCCGTCACAACAAACCTACAGAATTCTGTGCGGAGGCAACAAAAACCAGCGTTATAAAAGACTTAAACGCAGCGATATGGGAGATAAGCTGCGTGTCGAATATCCAGCGACTAGCGACAAGATGATATTGAATCGCTACGAGAAAAAGGGGCGAAGAACATAAAGGAGGAAGACAAAATAAATCGCTTTTTTTCGAAGGCGAAAAAATAAGGCCCTGGAACGTGACGGATGTCGGCCAGCGAAAGGGAGCATCTACTCCGCGCTCGGTAAAAAGTGAGTTGGCAACACTGAGCTCCCGTCTCGTAATTCCTCACAGCCTTTTAGATTCACCACTAGTATCGATATCGATATCTAACATTTTTCTTGAATTATTTTTATTACAATTATAACTAATATTATTTTATAATAATTACATTTTTTATTCACCATCCATTAAATTCCTTTTATTATTTAAATCGTCTATTTATGTTGATTTTAGATGAGCATATATTATTTGATCATTAATATACATTTATTTTAAATGTATCTTTATTAATTTATTTTTATTATTATTCATTAACATACTTTTATTGCATATATAGCTTTACAATACAATAGAGTAACCTATCTGAACCTCACTGTCTAACATTACTCTTCAATTCTTTTTATTATCATTATTATGACTAATATTATTTTGTAATAATTATTATATTTTTTATTCACTATATAATATGAGATTAGAATTGTACTCAATTGAATATATAAACATTTAACATATATAAAATAAATTATATAGGTATTAATAATGTTTAAGATGATTTATTTTTATATTTAATTTTAATTTTCTTTACCATTATTCAATTAATTAATTTAAATTGATATTATTATTTAAATCATTGCATAATAATAATAATAATAAAGGTTTAACGAACCCAAAGGTTCGATGCCGATACCACCAAACGTTCTCTGCATACATCCTTCCCCAGGTGATGCCCCTCCAAACCCGATTCCACTAAATCAGCTTTAACGCAATCCTCCCATCTACGTTTCGGTTTACCCGATGGTTCAGTGTTTATTAACATTTTAGGGATCCGCTCGTTACTAAGTCCTACAACCTCACATGCCCATCCTACACGCCGCAATGCTATAGCTTGAATTATATTTACCGCTTAAATTATTGCATACTTATTTTGTTTATTCCAGATGTGGATATATTATTTGATCATTAATATACATTTATTTTTTATGTATCTTTATTAATTTATTATTAACTTTTTTTTATTGCACATATAATCCTAAAATATAATAGAGTAATCTACCAGTTCCTCACTGTCAGCCTTGCACATGAGAAACTTTAGATCAAAATTCAGTTTTTCCATTTTGTGACAAAATTAATTTTTCACTAGAATTGTGAATTAGTTTTAGCAATAAATCTAAATTTGAAATTTTTTGGACCAAAGTCATTAACGTCAATACTTTGTACAAAGATCTTTGAAGGTTGTCGTTCATTGGAATACAATATTTTTTTCTGGATCAAAATGAATTTTATCTGGAGTGGACCAACTGCATTTTAAAATAAATCTCTCTATATCAGTTTCTTTTCTAATACCAAGGACTTTGCTCACATAATCAAATTAAACAATAGCTGTAAAAAAAGATTTCATTAAAATATAATAGATGCCATAAATAATTCAAATTTAAAAAAAATAGCAAGCACCCTTAACATCTTTTGGAATAAATATTTAGAAAGAATTAAATTTTTTATTCAGCACATTTGAAGATATATTCGGATAGAAATATAGGCTTTATTTTTATTGTAATTCATGGATAAAATCCTAGAAATAAACAATTCATTTAAAATATAAATGACATAGCAGAGGATTACTGCTTACAATCATATATCTATGTTTAGTTTAGCTTGATTTTCATTAATACTATGTTTTAATTTTTGTTTTTTTGCGAAATAGGAGATTAAAACTAAACATGAAACCGGTAAATGTAACAACGTTGTTTTTGCTTTTATTTTATTTGCCAGTCTTCTACGGTTGTTGTCCGGCCATGCCTTGAATGAGTTAGTACGCCCTTGAAATTATACGTCAAAAAATATTAAAAACTATTGTTAGCATTCAGATCGTTGCACTATGTAAGGGAGACCCGCCCCTTATTTTTTTTTTTTTAATGAAGGAATTATCATACCAATCAATTTATTTTTCTTTGAAAACATTTTTTTTTACTCTTGCTTATAAACCTATAAATGGAATATACAGTATGGAAAATTATTGAAAAAAAAAATTGAAACTAACTTACCATACCGACAATTAATGAAATTGATTTCATGGTTTAAACGATTTTGATTTAACTCTTTGTATCAATGCACATTATAGTTTTTTAGAAAGTTTCTTATATAGCTTATTTGATAATGATTATCCTCCTGTATTTTTCTTATAAGGTCGCTATTTAGTCGCAAAATACGCATTAATTTTTTTTTTTTTTTTTTTTGCCGCGCAATAAAGCAAGCAACCATTATTGTTGAGAGAGTATTTGATTTAGAGCGAACAGTAGACGTAATAACATGTAAAAATAGAAAAGTGGATATAAGAGAAATAAAAAAAAAAAATTGTACACACTAAGAAACGGAAAAATAAGGAAATAAGATGAGAATAAAATTTTACATATTTTTCTTTTATCCTTATCTTATTTCCTTAGCTTTCCTTTTCTTAGTGTACATCATTTTTTTTTTAATTTCTCTTATATTTTTCTATTTTTACTTGCTATTTATATAGTAATGTAGAATAGTAAATCTGTGATTTTTTTTTATTATAATATAATTTTATATTACAGAAATGTTCAAAGGGTATTTCCCTCAATATTTTTCATTAATATTTAATATGAAAAATGAGTTAATTAAAAACAAAAATAATAAAGTTGTTAATAATATATACATGAAATTAATTAATATCCAAAGTTAAGTGTTTAATGAAAGTTATATGATGTGCGCATGGTAACAGAACATTTAAAAAAAAAAAAATCATTCATAACTGATAAAATATGTAGGATGGAAGGGATGGGATCACATAATCCACTTTATAACCAGCCGCGTCCACTCCAATTGACAAAGAGGCTTTTTGTGCAAACTTTTCAAAGGGTTCAATGGCTAATCAATTTAAAATGGCGGAAATAAGGTAAGCGTTTATCAATGAACAGTCACCTATTAATTGGTCGTTTCCCGGAGATTTGGGCAGAAAATGACAAGGTGCGAGGAAGTCCGAAATCACCCAAATTAACTAATATGTAACAAATTAAAAATTTATTCTTAGAGAGAACATTATGACAGTAAACAAACCGCTTTGTTACTGTCAGTTGGGATAGTAGTTATAATGAAAATCTTCATGAACTATATTCACTGTCATGCTAAATAGAATACAATATATACAGAATATATATATTCTAAATTTTATTTACTAGGAAGTTGATTAAATATATTTTTTTTTAAATTCTGAGGTGAAGAAAACGTCCAATTAGAATATATTATTATTCTATATTTTATACTCGAACAACATTTAGGGATTTATCCCATATTCACATACTATTATATATTAGTCAATTTTATCAATGACAAAATTCCACAATGGAAATTGATAAAATTGACAAATATAAGGATACAATAGTACATCAGTATGGGGTAAAACATTGTACAAGTACAAAATATAGAAGAAGAATATATTCTAATTGGAAGTTTTCTTCACCGCAGCATTTTTAAAAAAATAAAAAAGAGAAAATATATTTAAAAAAAAAAAATAAACAGGAGTTAGCCAGCAGTTAAGGAAGTACGTATGAAACAGGCAACATTTTAAAAACCAAAAAATTGATAAATCTTATAAATAAATATAAAAACTAAGACCAAACTTTAAATTATTGCTATTTAGAGAAGTTAAAAGGTTTTGAGCAACATTAGATTGGAGTACATATAGATTTTTAACGTATGATCACATTTTTCCATATAGTGCATTGGAGCAGAAAGATGAGATTCTTTTGTCCCAATTTTAAACACTCATAGTTACGAATCTATAACTTTTTTAAAGCAGGAATTGATGTCATTTAATAGAGAGCATATCCGGTATCGATAGTTTTCTACATACAATACTTAATTTACATTTCAACTTATAAAGTCCTGTACTTAATTTTTTTTCGCCATGGCGCTGTTTTTGGGCTAAAAAAATATAAAAATGTTGCTACAAGTATCCTCAGAAATGTTGAGTATACATAAATGCAATAGAAAACAGAGATTTTGATTTTTTTTTTTAGGATCGATTGTCGAATTACTAAATTTCGACTCAGTAATCACTATCGAATAAAATTCATATTAATAATTATTATGTAATATATGTCAAGGTTAATGATCAAATTGTCTCCCTCATTGTCCCACCACCCGAGCGGTTCCCATCACGTGACCAGCATGATCGATCCGCATAACAGGACCGCAATTAAATCTCAAATACGAAATCATTAAGAAAGAAATTTTATGCTTCTATAAATACCATTTATCCAGAAAATAATATAATAGCAGGCAGATATAGCAATTAGAAATAAGCTTTCTAGGAAACCCCGTAATTAGCAAGTATGCGAAGAAGGTTTGCTATTTATAGAGAATCCACTCCGTGCCTTGAAGAACCTATTATAGAAGATAACAAAATAATCATAAAGAATATAACGAGTATTTGGAATATAAGAAAATATAAATCTTTCCAACCATAACGGAAAACAACTAATTATTTCGACTTTCTAAAGAAATAGTAGAATTTTTTTTACAGATTAGCTTAAAAAAAATAAATAAACGAGCACCTGGGATAACTAGGAAAAGAAGATTTTTTTTAAAATATGTTAGTTAGTGGTTGGTTACTTCGTTCAAGTCGTAGGAGAGGGCGAGGGTTCGGTAAATTGGGAAGTCAAAATTAAGCGAATGCTCCAACCCAAGAAAATTAAAAAATTTGTAATTTAGCAGATAAATTTTTTAAATAATAGTGGCATTTTTTGAGATGATTATGTAATTAAGTACAATAACTTGAAAAACTATTAATAAACCTAAACTATTAAGAAAAAAGAAAGATGGATTCCAAAACCTATATTGTAGCAACAAATCTTTTTTAAGTACATACAATCTATATTTAATTAAAATTTTGTTTCAATATTTATTTATTTTAATATTCATTTAATTACCTTACCCTAGAAGGCAAACTAAAAGTGGATCAGCAAAAAAATATTTATTTTAGCCCACTATTCACAAATATGGTAAAAAAAAGAGATAACACTATAAGTAATATACACAAGCATCATTGTTTAAGCTGTACCTCACAAGTCCAAAAATGTTAGATATCTAGGACAAAACAACTTTCTAGACGAGAAGACTAGAATGATATAAATATTTTTCTTTAATGCAAAAATCGAATGATTTTTTTTTTTTACTTAGGTTAATAAACGTCATATTAAACATTACACAAACTTCACACTTGAATATTAAACTAAACCTTAGTTTTTCACCGAAACTTTGGTAATAAAAATTATCAACTTGAATTGGTTTAAGCATAATATTTCCAAGGACAGATAAAAATGGAAAAAACAAAAACTTGTTGAAAATATTAAAAAATAAAAATAATGATTTAATATACAATGAAAAGCTAAAATAAATACAGTTACATATAATCATGGTTGAACGAAAGAAATAAAAAATAAAAAAATGATTTTGTCGAATTTTTAACTGATTTAATTTTGTCAAAAATATTTGGAGTAAGGTATTAACTTGTTAATTGTTGTTGAGATTAATGGCAACATAGTAAAAAATAACGTATACAAATATCTAATAGTAAGTGTTTTTTGAAAAATATATAAACGGTAAATTAAAAAAAAAATTGTTTTTAAGTGAGTTTATTGACTCAAGCTCGATGACCGAAAATGTTTACCTCGTGACGATTGTGTAATATTGCTTGAAGGAATTTGGTTACCAACGGGAATAATATATATGATTATTCATTGTTTCTACTGATTTAAAAAAAAAAAGTCTCACTCAAAAAACCTTTTTTCAAAATAATAATCAGTATATGTTTTTATAACGCAAAGATTATTATCTATTTATTTATTTAATCATTAACAGAAACTTAAACATTAGGTTTTAAAGATGTAGACCAGGAGACTAATTTTTACATAAAACATACATCTGCAAATAATTTAAAAAATCTTTCCCCACACATATAACATGAAAATCCTTACTTATGGCTTTCCTAAAACTCAGCCACTTGGCCGAATTATCACCTTATGGTACATACTCGGCGTAGAACTTAGTAGCTTTTTATTAATAACAATAACACTTTCGATAGGATGTAGTGCTCAGAAGTTGTAAATGAAAAAAAGTAAAAAAGAACCTGATATTTCGTAATTCGTTACTTCCTAATTCGTTACTTTATATAATTCAGAGTTCCCCAGGCTGAATGCAAATATTGTAAATAGGAATGATTGTGTTTAAGATGTTAATTTTACTTGTAGTTTAATTTTGTTTTTTAATTTTATTTTTCCTTTCTTTCTTCTGGTTTTTACTGTTATTATTAAATTTATAACTTTGTAAGTATGATGTGAATGAGTTTCATGATCCCTGTTACCATTGTTTATAAATATAAGACAGAAAATAATACTACACAATAAATAAATAATAATAATAATGAAAAAGGCTAATTTTGAAATTATTTGCAGATGCATGCTTTCTGAGCTAGGTTTCATGGATGGCACTAATATACATAAAACTCTATGAACATAATACACTGGTTAAACGAAAATATAATATATAGAATATAATT
Organism: Halyomorpha halys; assembly: GCF_000696795.3. Taxonomy (NCBI): domain Eukaryota; kingdom Metazoa; phylum Arthropoda; class Insecta; order Hemiptera; family Pentatomidae; genus Halyomorpha; species Halyomorpha halys. The sequence goes on from NW_027106661.1 coordinate 372,383, forward strand.
AAGGCAAAAGGAAAAAGATCAAAAGTCACCAGCTTTGCCAGGAGAAAAGAGATACAAGACAATCTAAGGAAAGGGAGTGAAACAAGAACGAAGGAAGAGAAGACCACTTTTGCTTAGAGTCAGCGACCGAGATCTCTTTACGGTCGAGATCCTGTCACAGCTCGCGTCACAGGGCACCAGGAAACCTCACAATAAAACAAGGTTACTTAATGACACAATAATTACTAATTATCAATTTTTTTTTGTATACTAATTATAACGAAAATCTTATGATATAAAAAAATATATAAATAAGATTATAATCGAATGTATTGAATAACACTCTGTTATAATAATAGCATTATAGTCAAATTCAAATTGGGATAAAAATTATATAAAGATCAATTCTTATTCAAGGTTGCGCATACTGATATAATTATTCATTTCGGACATTGCGTAATAGGAATAGTGGTAGAGAGAAAATATATTAAAAATTAACTTCAGGTAAATATAAGAAAAATGAAGTAGAAAAAATAATTTTTGATTCAATGATAAATAAATAAGAAAAAACATAATTTAGAATATTGAATGAGAATAGGTTTTTCTAAAAAAAATTTTTTTTTTTTAGGCAGGAAGCCGGAATCTTAAAGATAATTTGGAGACTTGCTATCTAATCGAAAACCAAACGTCAAACCATTAAGATTCGAAACATAAAAAAAAAAAATAATAATTAACAGAATTTTCCGATGGATCCACTCGTGAAAAATTTGTGAATTTTATAATTTACTTTTCTTTTTTTTTTTTTGATAATTAGCTTTCCTATAAATATAAATTTAATAGATAAAGATCAAGAAACAGAAAATTTTTAGAAGCATAGAAGCTGCATATTAAAAAAAAAAAGAGAGAGAAAATAATGGTGACATTTATAGATCTATAATATAGATTTATAATACAATCCAAAATAAAGCATTCTAAAAAAATATTTTTTTTCTATCACATTCCTAACAGGAATAACTATTAAACCAATTAGGTATTAATTAATTAAATAAATTAATATAACATTAAAACAAGAAAAATAAATCGATTACAATAATAAATATAGCCAATTAAAAAAAAATGATTTAGAAATATCGGATTTAATAGTAATATATTTTATCTTACTATCACATATTAGATATGAAATTTGCATAAGTCCAAAACATCATCTTGAAATGAATCTTCCACGAATAAATTTGTTATTTACAGAATATTAAAACTTATCTAGGGAAAGCGTTAAAGCAGCATCTCTCAGGATTTCTAATTGTTGGGCAACAACCCAACCTTAGTAGGTTTTCGAATTTATGGCAGAATACCTACACAAATTGTTGTTAGAGTACGTAAAAATGTTGTTAAATAGAACAAAAACATTTATATTCTCCATAAAATGTTCTATAGTAAAACACTTAAATGGTCTGGGTCATTTCCCGAATTGTACTAATTTAACATCTCTCCATAATAATAATAAATAATAATCCAGAAATGGATTTGATACGCAACTGCAAATCACTTGAGAAAGTTTTAATAACATAGCTAGATTTGAAATTACTATTGTTATTAGTTCAATAAACAATTACAATAATAATATTAATGTAATATGTAGGTAATTATTTTTACTAGCTAGTAAAAATTATTATAAATGTAAGATATATCAACTGTCTGTTATTCAAAGGTATTTTTAAAAATGGGAACACGACTTCCAAATATATTATTTCAAAACATATTATAAGATAATATAAAATATGAACTTAATTTATGATATATTTTGCTCATCTACTTAATTTATATATGCTATCAAATTGAATTAAATGTTAATATAAATAAAGTAATTTTAACATACATCAAAATTACAACTGAAAACAGAGGACTAACAGGATGTAAACTGTCAGAGGAATTCCAAAAAAAATAAATAAATAAATAAATAAAATAAAATAAAATTAGATAGGTTAGTCTAACGATTATACAAAAACTTATTAATTTTTTTTTCAGATAAAAAAAAAAAAAAGGAAGAAAAAGCATTCATAATTTTTATCCGATTTATTATTTAAATGTAATTAAAGCTTAATGCTTACTGAAAGGTCAAACAAAAGTATAAAGAATCACTTTCATTTCCTTCTTTTCACTGTAACAAGTGGTTTGGAAAGTGATAACGACCATTACATGATTAAACAGCAGATTTCATATGAAGAAATATTTTAAATAATTTAGTAAAGTATGGAATAATTCTTATCTTATCCAACTACTCAAGTAGTGTTCACTCTTGCTATTTAATTTTTAAACATAGGAAATAATGAAAAATTGTAAAGTCAAATTAAATCATTATTTTTTTTTTACTAATAATCAACTTTAGAATAAATTTACAAATAAAAAAAAAGAAATTGAAAATACATAAAATAAAATAATTTTGTTGGAATAAAGGTAAGCTACAAAAAATTACTTTATATAGAAAAAAAAACATGAAATATTAATTCCAGAAAAAGGGTAAGAAACTATTACTTAGTACTTAATTAATTACAAAGTAACTATTACTATTAATTACTTCGACTCGTAATGGAATCCTAAGCATATAAATAGATAAAATCGATGAAGAAATTAGTTTTTCTAATTAAAAAAAAAATAAAATAGAAATTTCTTATTTAAACTATATGTTATGTATTTGTATTGATTTAATGTCTTTAAACTATTTATGCTACATGGTACTCAACCGATAAATAATACTTGAAAACTCTAGGAGCCGGTTATTCTTGAACTAAACTGAGGGAATTTTTCCTTATTTATAAAAAAATCCATGACACTCATAAATTAAAGGCATCGCTTCTCAGTATAATGTTAAGAAAGGGAAAGAAAAAAAGAAATAGAATAAAAATAAAAAATAACACCAAGACGAAGAGGAATGTGGCTGCGAAAATAATTTGCGGTTAAGGCATAAAAGTGTAGAGATTGCGAAAGACTCGGAGAAGAGGCTAGGGTAACATCACAGATCCACTTGATAAAAGAGAATAGAATTTCCTTTTACACGTAGTCCTACATGCGACATTATCTGGAATCTGACGGAAACCTCTAGGAAGTATTTTATTTCTCCTCTATCTACGGGTTTTGAAAAAAAATCTAGAGGGACTGAACGACTCTAGGGCAAACCAAGTTTAATAACTATTCCAATTACCACTAAATAATTATATTTACTTATACTTATTAAGGACTTACAGTGCAAAATAAACGTAACTTATTAAAATTATTACAATGATATGGATCCCTAGTTCACCCTACGATAATCCTCGGAATTCAACATTAATACCAGCATACGCCCATAGAGCTTGGTAATTTACAAACTACGTAAAAAAAAAAATTAACACACCAGAGTAAAAAAAAAAAAAATACAAATATATATATTTTTTTAACTGTTAAAGATATGCTTGGGAGCGAAGTGACACAGTGGTAAGACGCTGTTTCAAGGACTCGGGTACGAATACGGCTGCGACAGATAATTATTTATTTTGTTACGGTAACCGTGAGTCAAACCTATGGGTTCAGGAGTCCTGAGGTCCACTCAACCTCATAAAGTAGATAACCATAGTAGGAGAAAAATAAACCTCAACTGGCGGTCCCGCTTGATTCTGACCAAATCACCGTCTTTGCACAACCGTTGATCTAGTAACAATACTTTCTTACAAAGTACTCGCACCTTCGGGTTTTCTAAGTATTATTTATTAAGCAGTTAATATCATTGTTACAAGAGTTCTATAATTTGTTTTATACCTTTTTACACCCACTTTTAAAAATATTAATAAGAAACACCTTTCTTCAGAAATTAATTTAATAAATAAAGTAAAAATAAAAATTACTGGAACATACTGTGTTAGAGATGCTATAATTAAAATATTTTTAAATTTTATTTTAAATTGCTGTTCTAGTGAATAACTAAGCTAAATTTCACGTTCAGGGAACTTCATATTTTTTAATTTATCGAATAATGTAAAAAATAAAATAAATAAGCAACTAACATTTTATCCTCACGCACTCTCACCTGATCAGAAAAATGCCACATCCAACGAGCAAATATTGTCAGTCCATTCTTACGATTAGACATATTTTCGAAGAGTGTACTCACTATTTGCCAACAATGAACAGGATGGGACTGACCCCAAATTTATCCGAAACTCTCGCAGATGAGGAAGCTAAAATTGCACGAGTGTTTGAATTTTTAAAAGCACATCGCCTTCTTTATAAATTATAACTCCTCTTCGATTTTTATGTGTTTTTATTTATTTTTTTTTATTTTATTTTTTTATTTTATTCTTTTTTATTTTTTTTTTACTTTTATCATCCCATAGGCGTTGATGACCAGAGGGTTTTACGCCTTTAAGCAAAAAATCAACAACAACAACAACAACATTTTATGGCAAATTTTATTTTGGTTTATAAATTATAATTTTATAAATACACAACTACTGCCAGTGAGAGATTATGATTCTACAATATATAAGAATTACAACAATCTAGCAATATTATATTGGAGGATCGCCTGAGTAGCAGTAACGAAAAGTACAAAAACAGCAGATAAAACTATCAATAACCGTTTTACCAGCCTTTATATAGGTTCATCAGGATTTATTGGAGATGTAAAACGATATTTTAGCTTCAAGTTTATTTCTCTCAAAATTAATACCAACATCTCAGCAATTAGTGCGTTAAAAAACAAACATAAATTTCAAAATAATGCCAACCAGTAGATTAAGAATCGTTGCTCTAAGGTGTGACTCAAGGGATTTCGCAAGGTGTGCAATGTGGAAGGTCGTACTGCCGGTGACTAGCTATTCGGTAAATGACTTGGGCAAGGTTATCAATACATAACAGTTCACTATCAACGCTCTTTTGCTTAAACAGTTAAAAAAATTACTAAAACCAAGTTTAAACCTAAATGAAAGTTTACTTCACGTTAACTTCTACGGTTTTATAGTTTAAAAAATAATGTAAACCCTATCATGCAAGATATGATTCCGCTTTTAAATACATAAACAAATCAGTGGCGTCTATTAATAGTTCAAGCATTTTTTTTTTTTAATTTTACAACTTCATGTTTTTGAGGAATAGAAAAAAATATTGTTTGATAGCCAGGACAATTTCTTTCTCAAAATAATCATTTAATATATAACATCAAAACAATATATTAAAAATAAATAAATAAATTAGAGCTAACTAAATTTTGCGTCTGGAGATTGTTAGGAGCATCCGCTTTGAAGTTCATAAAATTCGTTACTATAAGTTTTTAATGTTATTTATTAAGAATTTCAAACTTGCGACCTCGCTTTATTTTCAAAAACAAACAATAAATCTCAATAAAAAAAAAAATATTTTTTTTCCTATACCATGAAAATCATTTTCTTTTCTTTGGTAACATGAAATTATACTAAATTAAAATTTTCGTTTGGAGCATCCGCTTTTTAAGTTCAGAAAATTCGTTGATTTGCGTTTAAATGGTATTTATTACGAAATTCAACCTTACCATCTATTCCCCCCCCCAAAAAAAATATTTTTTTAAAAGTGAAACTTAACCAATATTCTACAACTCAAGAAAAATAAAATAAAATAGGAGTAAATTGATTTCCTTCGCGAGGTTGAAACGGAAGAGGTATCGCTGGTCATTTTTAGCAGGAAGATTATAATATTGTAATAAGAGAGTAGGAGGTTAAGGGGGTTTACAATCCTGGTCCGACAGAGTGAGCTCCTGCCTCCTGTCTCCTGTCTAGGAAGGTATGAGCAAGCTTCTATTTCATTTTTTTAAAAAATTCCGGCTAGAATTGACTTCTTAGGAAATGGGTGTTTTATTCTAATTATAACTATTACACTGAAACTAATATTTTCTGCCTTAGGCTATAAGAGGGACCGCTTAATCATCATTAATACAATATTATTGATCATTATTTAAAGCACTATTTTGTTTCAATAAGGCTCACAGTCGGCCACAATTTTTTTTGTTTTTCTATTGTAACATGAAAATAAAGTATTTAAAATGAAGTATGAATTTTTTTTTTAACATTAAATTATACTAAATTAAATAGATATAAATAGATATTTTCGTTATGAGCATGGTTCAGTAGCATCAGCATGGATATAAGTTCAGAAAATTTATGTTTTTAATGACTTATTAAGAATTTCAACCTTGTTAACTTCAAAAGTAAAGAAAAATCCCTTCCAAAATAATTTTCCTTTTTTGCGAGTTGCTTAAAAAGTATATTTTATACTAAATCAAAGGAGAGAATTTTATGAAAGAGTTCGTTTTATACTAAATAAAAACAAAATTATATACTGAATTACAAACAATTTTTATCATGTTGAATCTTTTATTTCCCCCCTCCATTTTTATCAGCACCATGTAGCCCAATCAAATAGGAACCAGAAAGACATGACAATATAATTTTCAATTATCATGGATAAAGTGACAGTATTTAGAAAAGAGAAATGAATATAGGTAATATTGAAATATATTTTTGTTATTATTATTTCGGACGTTATTAATTATTAAAAAAAAATTATTTAAATTAATTAAAGTTTTCAGTCACTCTCGGGAGTGTCATAACCCCTACTCTCCTTCAAAGCAAAAGCGAAGCCAAAAAGCCACGCCCACGAAAGGAGCAGTTAAGTTGAGGTTAATAGGAATGTCCCCCATTATAATCTAAACTGAAACAGAAGGGAGGCAGTAATTGGCTCATACCCTTCCCTTACTCCTTTGCCACGCCCCTGGAAGCTACTTAAGGACCGCCTTTTTAGCTTTACTTTTCTGCCAGCATACCTCCTCCATTATAATCCTTCCTCTAAGGCTCTACTTAATATACGGTATTATATTAAATCAATCAATTGTAAAGTAAATAACTTTAATTAAATTAAAGTTGTTTTAAAATAATTTTGATTAGGCAATATAGTACACTTTTTTTTCTCTAAATATAATAATAAAGAGTGATTAATAAATCAACAAAAGTAAGAACATACAAAACAGAAACTAAATAATTAAGTAAAAGAACTTCATCAAAAATAATTAACCAAAAACTAAATTGTTTTTTGAAGACAAATTCGATGAAACCAAACGAAAAAATAAAAGCTAAGATACGTTATTTGTCGAATAAAGAAGGACAGACTTTTAAATGAGGTTAATTACATTTCATACTCGAGATATGATATAAAATTATTAGTGAATGATTTTAAAAATAAGAAACAAAAAAATGACAATATCATGTGGACCCATCGACTTTATCAGGCAGATAGTGAGTGCCTCTACATTACCACGTCAGTCCTTATCGCAAAATACATTAACATACATACACAATAAGCGATTGAACCATAATAAAATATATATAGTTGTTACTATAATATATTTAATTTGGGAACTGGTTCAGTCTGCGACCTAATGGCCGGCACTACTTAAATCAGTTAGACAAAGACCTTGACTTGGGAAGGGGTCAGTCGCTTGACCTCAGTTGTACTCGACATTTTCAACCTAAATTGGTTTAAATTGTGTTCTAGTCACATGGGAATACCCAGTCAGTTTTTTAATGGAATGGAGGTGTGGCCTTGGTTTTATTTTTAAAACTAAATTACATGATTTGATTTTTTTTTAAAATACTTTTTAGATATTTAGACCCTATATTTTAGATATATTTAGACCCTAAGTAAGTTAGGGTCGGGTGCACTGACTAAAAATTAAATTTGCAGACAAAAAATACCATCATTTTTGTGGAATGTACAATCATTAACTGAACCACAGGACTATATATATTTTAAGAAGGAAGAAAAATAGTAAAATCAATTTATTTATTTTCTGCCGACGTTTCGACATAGGTTGTAGGTCTGCTATGCTAGAGGGCTATTGAATTTTTAACTGTCATTTCAAGGGCCTCTCACTTCAACCTAACAGCCCTGATAAAGACCTATAGCGTTGGTCGAAACGTTAGCAAAAAGTAAATAAATATTTATTACTGTAATAACTAATATATAAATATTCAAAGTTTCGGCAAACCTGGCTATTATCAAGGAAAATCTATCAAATAGCAGCTTTTAGAACAAACTTATTAACAATTTTAAAACTATTATTAATACTAAATTAGCAAACCTTTATTTAAAGTTCACTGCCTCACATTAATTATTTAAAAAATCGTAGGTTATTTTTCTCAGGTCTTACATATCATCAAATTAACCTAAGAAACACAAATTAATATTTTTTTTTTAGATAATTAATGTAAGGCTATGAAATTATATTTAAATTATGCTAATTTATAATTTTTAATAATCAGTTTTTATAATAAAGTTTGTTACTTAATAGATTGACCTTGATGGTGGCCAAACAGGCCAAATCATTGGATATTTAAAAAATTATGTAATATAGAATGTTTAGGCAAGAAGAATAAAACTTATTATAACTGAATAACATAAAAATTATGATTCTAGATCCTTTAAGATTATGTTTTAATTTCGATATTCATATAATAAACTTTATTTCTTAAGAATAGAAATTAATTTTTCAAATACAAAAAAAAAAGTTCTGATTGTATTTCAAAGATGCCATAAATTGTGGGATTAATTTCTCAATTGGGGTCATCCTGCGGTCCCAAAGGAAGTAGGGTTGTCAAAAAGTAACTAGTTCATAGTACACTCTAAGAAATACGTCGAAAAAAATTTAACAAAAGAAATAGTCAGATGTACCATCATTAAATCGAAGTAGCTATATAGAGTATGGTCAGAATCTATATAGAAAAGTAAGAAATTGAACTTAAAAAGTTTTTTTTTTTTAAGTAAGCAACGTTTTTTAATAGGAAGAGGTAACTGAAATACTATTTAAGTTAAATTTCAAATTAAAACGTAATAAACCAGACAAAACCTTCTTCTAAAACAAGTAAGATGGCTTTTTAAGCGGTTAAATAATGCTTAAATAAGTTCTTTTCTTCATAAAATCATGAATTATTCGTGATTTTTTCATCAGCATCTTGACTACAGATAATTTACATTTATAAATATTTCCTCCTACATTATGCTCGTCCTATGTTAATTAACATGTGGTTTGTAAAAAAATAAGCTGAGATTCTCTTCCAGTTTTATAAAACAAATATGTGATATGAAATTCCTCTCCTTCAAAGTGTTTTCAGTAAAAATAACTAAATTACTAAAATATACTTTTTATTTATAAAATATAATATTTAATAAGGGTATACAAAATTAAATTCTCCTTTAACAAATATTAAAATTGACTTACAATAATCAACATACTTAATATTACAATTAATAATATTTAAAAAAAAGTGACGGTCTTAATTAATACAAAACTCAAATTTCCTTTTTCAAACCATAATCTATAGAAAAGATTTTGTCGCTCGTCAGATATTTTGTCAGGACATTAAATATGGGACAAAATTTGGCAGGAAAAAATTTACGGGAGAATCATATATAAAAATAAAATTAATAAATAACACGTGAGTTACAAAACTAACAAAATATAAAAAGGAAATAAATATCTACTAAAGAATTATAAAAATGTCTCAACTTCCAACACGATAATAATTAAGAAATAATAAAGATATATTTTTAATTACAAAATTCAACAACTATATTACATCATTAAGTACAAATTTTGTCAAGTATTAAAGATAGGTTATCAAGAAAGGATATTTTACAAGAAAATTTGAAACATCGTCATGTTGGATGGATTTATGTGAAATACATAATTAATGTCATATAAATATCAGAGTAATATTGATACATAATTTAAAGGTTGCACTACAATTTCTGATTGCATTAAAAAAAAAATTCAATGAATAAAAATAATTAGTATATTTTAATAGAATAATAATTAATATAAGAAAAAATAATAATGATTACAAGTATTAGATTATA
>NW_027106661.1:382417-414403 GCF_000696795.3 Halyomorpha halys
AATATATTTTGACTTAATAAATTACAGTATTAAACTTATAAAAAGTGATGAAGAATAATTATAAAAATTGAATTTATAAATTTTAATTTGACTTGAAAATTGATGAATAGTTAAATATTTTTTTTAAATGGACATCTTCTATTTTATCGCAGCCAGAAAACTAGAATACCATTATCAGTAATAAGTTGGATCAGCGAAATCTATTGAAAGGTTTCAAAACAATTAGGATAAATACAGATGTTTAATAAACAAAGAACCCAACTGACCTAGATTATTTTTTTTCTTTTAATTTATAACAGGCAAATTAAATATTAAAAAAAAATTAAGTCGTAAAATAATTTTATAAAGAAAGAAGATATTAAAATTACACTGAGGTAATATTTTTTTTTTTAATTTTATTTCTTTTTAGGTTTATATAAGACTTAACATAGTATATTTAAATATTGAACGTTAGTTATTTCAATTATAAATAAAATATCCCTCATTTTAAAAATTTTGTAAACGAATTAACCTTCATACATTCACAACCTTGATACATGAGCTGTAACCTACAAAATTTAATATTTTTATAAGAGAATAATAACTAAGCATAAACAATTTAACAAGCGATCTTTTAAAATATCCCAATTAATATTTTAAATGATATAAAAATTTTATAACTAACAATCGTCGATCATAATTCGTCTATAAAGTAACCTATTTTTTATTTTATGTTACAGTAATCATTTTATGGAACACCAAGTAATAAGATATTGATATTTGGGAACGTTATTTTAAACTATAAACATATGCGTACACAACACAGTAACATAACACATAACAGTAAAATTGTTAACAACAATCAGGCAACAGTAGTGAGACAATCGCAATTCCTAGACCTGTCCGATCATGAGCTGAATACAGACCATTGTGCAATAACAATGTAAAAATTTAAATTAAAATAATATTAGAATATAAATAATACTCTCATAAATCAAGAAGTTCAAAAGCATATCAGCCTGTTATTTCAATTATTTTTACCTGGAACTGCACAGAACTATCTTGACATTTCAGGTATACATAATCAACATAAAATTTTTTAAGTTTAAGATGATGTTTTGTAGATTATAATAATGTAAAAACACATAAAGTTGGGAAAATTAAAAAAAAAATGTTTTATCCATTTACTGACATTTACACCTGCATTGAAATATAGACAAGTAAATTTGATGTTAGTTATACTATGGTATGATAAAGGCATTGAAGAATCATTGATATAACTTCAATAACATTTCTAGAGAAGATCTCGAGACCATCTTTTTTTCAGACGCCTTAGAGGATTATCGGGTAATGAACGAGACACCAGGTTGGAAACAAGTAGGTGGTTAAGGAGTATATGGAAGGATTGGTATCTGGTTCTGGACAACGTATGGAACATTGAGGTCGTGATGGATTATTTGATTTGTGATAAAGTAAGGAGCATTAAAGATTTTAGACTGTAAGGATTGGATACGAGAAGAATTCGATAGTTTAGTGGAACCCCAAAGCGTAAATCCGTAAGTTCAAATTGTTGGAAGTTTAGATCGTTTGTCTAGTGTCTGCCTTTTCAGTCTTATATGAGGATTCCATTTCAGTCGTTTGTCCAGAAATAGTCCTAGGTAACGGTTCAGTTTGACAGGAATAAGGGAGGTATAGTTAAAGGATACTGAGGGGCAGGAAGTCATGGGATTTCCACGAAGGGTAAACATGATTGGGTGGGATTTATTGGAATTAATTTTAATCCTCCAGTTTTAACATCACTCTTGATGTGAGATCGGAGATTTGGGGGCACAATGGAAGGATGGACATGTGTCATCAGCATACGTGGTGAGCAGTGTTAGAATAGGTTGGTATGTCAGCTGTAAAAACAGGATACTACCCTGAGGTACACCAGCAGACTGAGGAAAAAGGGATGAAAAAGCGCGTTGGAGATTTATTTGAAATAATCCGTTGGAGAGATAATAACGCATAATGAAGACGTATGTAGGGAAATTCAGATTTCAGAACTTACTTTAAACTGAAGAAATTGTGGTAAAACATTATTCAAAGCAGTTATCATACTCAAAATAAAATGGTAAATAAATTGATTTAGAGTCAGTTTTCTTAAAATGTTTAGGAAAAGAACAAATTTCAGTGAATTCTAATCTCTATTAAATTAATTTAAAAGTTTGTTTTTTTAAATTTGTCTCTTTATATATAAAATGTCTACGTGATTTTTAGCAGATTTTAACAAAAATAATAATAATAATAATGAATAAATATTTACTGCTTTGTTTATAGAAAATGTTAGCAAAAATATTGAAAGTAATGACACACAGGTTAACTGGAATAATTGGTTATCTAATTTCTATGTATGAGGGCTTTCATGACCACCCCTTTCCATGTGAAAATATGCGCAGAAGACCACTTTAAATGCGTACATATTAATAACTGCATTTAAATATAAATTTGTGCTTTACGATGTAATTTAAATGCTTACTATAATTTTCTAGTCTGAGAATGTTTTAAGAAACCTGTATAGCTTATAGAATATAAGCTGTAAATAAATACAAAACAGTCTCAGATCAATTTATAGAGTAATGAAACAGTATTTTAAACAATAAAAATATATTAACACAATGCAATTAAAAACAAAAATAGAAAGTACTATAATTTTTTTTTTAGTTAAAACAAATAAGCATTAAAAATTACGTGAATATCTGAAACGTTTATTTTTAATAAATAATAATGTTGAAAATAAAAAAAAATATTTATAAGAATTAAAATTGCAACTTAGTTAGTAACTTCTAAGTTCTAAGGGTTCCTTCATTTTTAACAGCAAATCTGGAGTAAACAATCTTACAAGTGAAAAACAGCATTCCTAAAACAAATTAACCACTCAATCACTTGCCAATAGATAATAGGTAACGTTTCAGAGGAAAGATTAATTTGTTTTAACGTTTTTGAATGAAATTCTGAATTTATTTTAATGTGGGCCTTGTTACCCGACATAAGTCCATATTGGTTTTAATAAGCAAGTGTAAGTACTCTGCTTTTGTTTGAGTTATTAAGTTTTTAAAAGACAAATATAACATTACTAATATTTAAATTTACAAGTGTGTTTTAACCATACTGCGAGACTATATATATATATTTAATATTGAAACGCCATAGTTCAAGTATGCAGCCAAAAAGTAAATATATATATAAATTGGTTAATGAACATTTTAAATAATCATTTAAAAATTAAACAAAAATTAAAACAGGGTCAGTCAAAAGCAATGCCTGTAAATAAAGAGAAATCTTACACAAACTGTCTTCGATGATAAAAAACAATTTATAGTAAATACTCCTTTAGGATATCACAAATTAAGTAATAAATTTTGATAAAAATTGGTTTGTTATATTTTGTTATCATGAACTAAAGACTTCCCTAGCGAATGAAAATGAAAACACTCAGACTACACTGAAAAAACCGGTTCAATCTTTAATGTTAAATCTCATAAAAAGTGGTATAATGTAATTTTAAACTAAAGGCTAGACCCTAATAGTAAAATAATATCGGCGCGAAAGTTTTTCGGAACATTTAGGTTATTACAGTTTATAAAATGTCCAAAAATAATTCACTTCATAAAATAAAATAATAATGTTTAAGGAATACAATAATGTTAAGCCATAACAATATATAAAGTCCTTTTTGTTAAATATCTAATATATATATATTGAACTAACAACTATTGGTATCATATTATTTATCAATAATTATTGAATAGTAAATTTGACTTATTAAAATTCGTATGTCAACAAGTATCAAGAAAAAATATTACTAGAATAGCTAACATTCAATAAAATACCTGCACTATTTTAATTTTACATCATGGGTGTCTCCTTCATGTTCCCATGAAACAAATCTAAAGTTAAAAAGGTCTATAGGTTAGTAACATTTCCTTCACAATATTAACCATAGATTATTACAAATGTTTATGCCACTTATATTCTTATTGTTTAAAATCATTTTTTGAATAAAAATCTATTTGTAATGTTAAATATTTTATCAATAAGTAGCCAAACAATGCAATCAGATAGTTGGTGGTAACGTCGGCAAATCAAATAAAAATTATCTAAATAGCTGTGTCCAGATAATTTTCTCCAGTATGAGCACAACAGTCGGCAGGATCTATCAACAATCCTCCAGGTTAAAAGTAAAAAAAAAAAAAAATTCGAATATGACTACTGTTGCAAACTCTCACTGAAATGAAAATATAAATACAAAATAAACTGAAGTTATATCATTGATTACACTATTAAGTAGAACATCGGATATTTTGTCAACTCTATTCTCTGCCTTGAGTCACTTAAAAATTGGGCCATTATCATTTAAAAAAAAAATAGGGCAGCTTTATTTCGAAAAAAACAATTTAATCATTTACTGGAATAACGTTACATTTTTTAAAAATTTAATTACCTACATTTATCAATTACTTATTCATTAGAAGAGTTTGTGATTCAATGAAAATATAGAATATGATAATGAGATAAAATAGTGATATGAGATTAAGAGACATCATTAATAAAACGAAATAAGAATCGGATATTATTCCGCCCGTCCAACACATTTTGAAAATTTTAATATACATGCTAATCCAGGCATACATGATTCATTTGGTATTTATATCTCTACGGTATGAGTATTTTGAAATAATTTTGTTTCTTTCTAGATGTACAACAGATTTAGAGTCACTGCGAACGAAGACAAAATATAAAGTTAATTCATTTTGCTGTTAGGGAAATGATTAATTAAAACTCTGTGGACTATAACTTATCACTAATTATCTATGCTATCAATCGTCCTGAGGACTGAGACACCTGTCAAGACTGCAGACTGACCTGATAGTTCGCCGGAATGATCTGATAACTGGTGCTGAGGTCGGATACTGTTCAGATCCCAAAGTTCTAGATCCACTTCCGAAGACGACGATACGTGGTCCTCCCTTGAAACTTGTCCGAAGCGTGGGACCCACATAGCCGTCATAACGTAGAGTCACCGCATCACCACACACCGTCACTTTCTGTTTCTACTGCTCTACTGAAGGACTGCTCCGGCCGGCGAGGAGTGGGGGAAGGGGCTCGGCTATCCTCGTACATCTTCGGCTGTCCTCGGCCGGGACCAGTCAAGGTCTCGCTCTGCCGCTGACCTTAGCAATAAACTTCACGCCCGTTGCCATAGCGATCTTTTTGTGACTCTCTCTCTTTAATAATTGGCCGTTTCGCATTTTTATTGTTCTTTTCCTCCCTCTTTTGGGGCATTTGAAGTTATGTCTGATATAAAATTAACTAATAATAAGTTTAATGGGTCCTACAACATAAAAATCGTTATCAGTAATTAGGACAATGACATTTGGAATAAATAATCAACAAATCATGGGTACTGGTAAAGATTAAAACAGAAAAAATATGTTTTTAACAGATTATTAAACATACAGTTTTTAACAGAAACATTAAATGTATTTATAATCTATTAAATGTATTATAATCTTCCATTAAATGTATTCATTGAAACATACTTTTTTTTTAGACCAATTAATCGCAAAAATAAATTGCAGTCCATCATTATTAAAGCGGTTGAATAGGAAAGATATAAAATGGATACCTACGTAAAAAAAAAAAAAGTACCACTAAACCCATGAAGAATTTTAGGTTCAGTGCTAATAATACATGGAACATTTCAAAATTAAGTATTTATTCCTAAGCCAAAATAGTGCAGGAGTGGTAAACGTAGCATGGGAAAGAATTTAGAATAAAGATAATAGTATTTTGTTTTTATATAATTGGAATCTTCTTGTAAATAGATATTTAATCGTGACCACTGGTGTACGCTTGCGGCATCCAGTTTGAGAACCACTATTGTAAGCTGCTTGGCGCAGGTTCTACAGATGGTAATAGTGACATTCACTATCATGGTATTAACTATTAAATTTACTTTCATGGTAGTATTGTATCAACTATTAAATTTACTTTCATGGTAGTATTTGTAAACTATCTGGATTTTCTTAATAGTTGCTAGAACTTTCAACTTTCTTCGTAAACGCAACTGCTAAATGCCCCATTTAGACGACTATAAATTGAACTGTAGAACAATTATAACTTGTACATTGTAACAATTGGTTAAGTTCACTATCAACGTGTAAACAAGCAATGTTATACGTTCTCAATATTGTAATATTACATAAATAACCTACATATCACGTAGATATTGTCTTTTAGCGTTGATGATAGTTTGACAGTTGCGGTAATATCTACTTACTGCTACTGATATAGTTGATAAACATCTTTATGATTCCTTACCAAATGATTCCGTCCAGAAATTTGTTTTTAACCTGAAAACTAATTTACATTTTTTTCTCCTTCAGTTGATTATAAAAAATTGGCCATGATTTATATTTATTAATTTTTATTACGGCTAACAATGGGATAATTATTTCAAATAAACAAAATTAAAGTTACTTTAGGAGAATATATTTTGAAAATTAGTTATATTATTTCAATCAAGATAAAACCTAGTTGATAAATCTAACTTAAATATGAAGCAATGCAATAGTACAAGAAACTTTTCGTTCTAATCTCATCTCTCTCTATGTACTTTCAAGATAGTTTTACTTGTTTGTCTCTGTCCATTGATTTCTCTAAGTATTTGGTGATTGGTTCTCTGCCAACTTCACTAATAACGAAAATCTTTCTTTCCAAGAGCTTGAACTCAATAGACTCGGGTAGTTTCAGACAGCATTGTCGGATTTTTTTTTTAACTTTTTATTATTTTTTTAAAAAAATTTTCAATTATTCTAAAATCATTTTTCTTATTGATTAATTATCAGTATATTATTATATATGGAAATACTGACGTGACACAAACTGAATATACTTAAGATAAAAGCATATGTATTTTTTTTTGGGGGGGGGGAATTTAAGGCAAGAAATATTATTTTGATATAAAATCTTTTATTATGGAGGTATGAATAAATAAAAATCGTACACTACATATACGCTTTTAAAGTTACGATATAGTAAACGTTTACATGAATATTAACAATATAATAATAATGCGTGACTCAGGATTTCCGCAAAGAAAAGACCTACCAAATAAATTGCAAAATGATGACGTGAAAAGATTTGTGAGGACCCAGTTTAACATTTCAGGTCGGATTTTGCCTACAATTAGATCGAGTTATCGATGTGAAATGCCAGCATTTCGGCCTTCGAATTCCTATCCTTTTTCGCTATATCTTGATTGTGAATGAGTTACAAACAGGTAAAGAAAGGAATAGATCGTGATGCCAGGCACACAGGTTTCACACAATTAACTTCACAACGAGCCTGGAGCTCCGGGTTCACACACACAACTCTCAGGTCCTTGGCTGAAGTGAATCACAAGTCCAAGTCGATTATATTAATCTCAACCACTAACGATAATCATTCCAATATATATTCTTCGATAGCTATCGAAAATAATAATAAAAAAAAGTTAGGGTTTTTTTACTAATTGGTTAGAAATTCCTCCAAATTGAAACTCCAGAAAATATGGTATGATCCGAAAATTCACGAATCCATTAAAAAAGACTGACTTACTCTCCCCAAAATAAAAAATGATAGTGCAACTTTTGCCAATCATATGGATAAATTTATAAAATAATTAATTTTCAAAAACATAAAATTGATAATTTAGAGGAGGTTAGTAGACGACGTAACCATGTCACGATGTCAAGACGTAACCATGGGACCCTCGAGTCTGCAGTGGAGTCGGTTCAATTTCTGACTTGGGCGAGTTAACTTTTATTTCACATTAGTCCCATAGAATGAAAACAAGACCAATCCCACTCTGGATAGAATAGTTTGGTTACCTATACTGTTGGTAAACAAAGTTATATATAGGAGATGTTCGGAGGAGCGGTTAAAAAAAGAACAATAAATGTTTATTGGAATATTAAAAACAAAAGGAATAAAAAAGAAAAAAATGGGCAAACAAATTTTTTATATAAACTTATTAATCTAAATCTTATTTGTATTTCTTTTTGTCCATACTTATATATTTTTTTATTTATATTTACATAATCTTTAATTATCAACATATATTTAGTTGATTTGTATCTTTTTTAGCCCAGTAAAGTGAGGCGAAACGTCGGAAATAAATAGCTGTTAATTTTTTTTCCCTTTTTGCCCCCCCCCCCCGTACCATCTCCTTCCCATTGTGTATGGTCAATAATTTTTATATACAATGTAAACAAACTTTTATTTCTTTTTGTAACCCTAAAAATAATCTGAGAGCCTCACATGATTAAAAACTCCCCTGTGAGAAGTAGGGGATCAATATATTTAACATATAAAACATAATTAATATATTAAAATATAATATTCTTTTAATATAAAACTCCAATCCTACACATGACCATCTAATCTTAGCCCAAGGAAGTAATCAATACCAACTTCTATCATTCCAGACTTATAAAATTGTAGTCGAGGAGATAAAAATAGAAGTACGTAGCGTGGAGTATGGAGTCTGAAATAGATGACAGAAAAGATAAGTCGTACATTTTACTGAATGCACCTGCATACTTCAAATGGTCGGGTAAGGTTAAGAGGAATATTTTTATTTTTTCCTCTGTAGAGATGTTTCATTTAAACTCAGCCTCAACCCACGTCTACTTTTTTTTATTTGTTAGAGAAATCGTTGAGTGCTCTACCCTCACGAATGTATATTTATTTATCCGTAGTTAATGTAAAGAAATATTGAGTATTCATGAAGCAAGTCCTAATTGATATCTATTTTCATAAAAATATATCTAGTAAATTTGATGTAAGATCTTAATGGAGTGATACAGGCATGGAGAGAAACTACCCATTGGTAGCAATGATGAATAATAATTCTACATTAGAAGATCTCGAAAGATTATCAGGAATGAAAGAGAAATCAAGGTTAGAAACTAGCAGGTTTGGGTGGTTAAGGAGTTTATTAGGATTGATATCTGATTCGGGCTAGATCGGTTACATATGGAACATTAAGGGTTTTATGGATGATTTGATTTGTAACAAACTAAGGAACAAGGATTTTGGTTTGTAAGGATTGAATACGAGAGGAATTCAAAGGTTTAGTTGAGTCCCAAAGCTCAACTCCGTATGGCCTGATAGGCCTAATTATTGTCTTGTAGATCAGTATTTTGTAATGAATTGAAAGTTTAAACCGTTTGTCTAGTAAGTGCTGTAATAGTCGGAGTCGACTTGCAGTTTCCTTTCTTTTCACTGTAGTGCGAGGATTCCAAGTAAATCGTTTGTCTAAATGCAGTCCATGGTAGCGGATCTGTTCGACAGGGGTAAGAGCAACATTATTAAACGAAACTGTAGGGCAGTCGGAAGGTTTACTACAAAGAGTAAAGGTGAATTGATGGGATTTGTCAAGATTTATTTTAACCCATCAATTTCGACACCATTCTTCGAGAGTAGTGATGTGGGATTGGAGAAGTTGGGATGCACTTAAAGGTAATTATTAACTGGGAGTAAGTATGTGTCATCGTGATACTTAGTGAGGATAGGCAGATGTCAGCTCCATAGACCGTGTAGATGATTGGACCAACGATACTACTTTTAGGAACACCAGCGAAATGAGTTATCAAACTAAATTTAGAATTAAAAAATACTAAAAAAAAAAAATAGTAATTTAATGTTATACGATATTTGCTTAGATATACAACAACAATTGACTACCTTTATTTTGAAATTAATATTTTTAATTTTGAAAAGAATCTTTGTGGGGGAGTAAACTTTACTTTAAAAATATTACATTGATTTTTTTCTTTCATTGAATATTTGAACTATTACATATAGTTTAACAGTTTAATAATAATATTTCTGAAACTATTAGGATAACTTTGTACGTGACCCATCAACAATAAAACGAAATAAGGTTCAGATTTAGAAAATCTTACCATACAACATCCAGCCTAAGATTTAATCAATTTAAACTATGTTGAAACACCTCATTTTAATTATTTACTTGCAATTCGCAACTGTACAATGCAGCACCAAGCGAATCCGATAAAAAAAGTGCGTCGTCAGCCGGTGGCTGCGGCTCGAGAATCAGGCCAAATAATCTTAACATTTTAGTAAAATTTTAGTTTTTTTAATTTATCAATTTTTTTTTAATCTTGCCAAATTTTCGTCCATTTAGTCATCAAGACATTAGTGTACATGTCTTAACGTTTATATTACACGAAAATATGAAATGGTGTTTCTGACGAAACACATTCAGTTGAGAAGCTTTCAATAAAAAGTCAATACATTCACTTTTATGAGTTATAATTAAATTATTATATTGCGGAATCCAATGCAGATTAAGTTTCTATTGAAAACGATAATCTGTAACATCTCTTTGACAAAGGAACAATTAAATTTTGAAATAAACTGATTAAATATTCGATGTAGAATTTTAATTCATGATTAATATGTATCATAGCAATAATTATATATTATTAGAAATATTAGGAACCACAGAATTACATCATTTCTTTTTGAGACCTCCCTCCTAAGCAGCAGACAATTAAAGAGGAAGAAGAAGATGAAAGATGTGAAGGAATAAGATGAAAGATGAGGAGGAATAAAATGATAAATCAGGAGTTAGGGTAAGAAGTACCTGGTCGCAGGGGCTTTATTGCGAGTATCATCATCGTCAAGAAGTTTTTATCAACTCTACATCAGGGTGACTATCATGGAAAATATAATAATTGTCAAATTATAAGAGTTAAATGTACAGGAAAAAATATTTAGTATATAATAGACCGTATAATAAATCATAAATATAATATATCTATAGAAAACGGCCTTGCTATAACTTATTGGGGGGAGGGGAACCAACATAATTTAAAAATTTCCAAACAATTTGAACAAAATTCTTGGGGAGTATTTTCTGAAATTAAACCTTCTACTAAACATTGTTTGGAAAATTGTCATCTATAAAAATATGCGAGAATAACCTCTTTGAATTGTGTTTCACCACAATTTTTTGCACTTTGATTCAGTGTTACAAGTTAATTTTTATTTTATTTTTTCAATTTTAGACTGTGCATATGGTATGAATGAATACTTAGAACACAAATACTTATTGACCCCGATTGTGGTAGGTTGTGTTATTTTTATTATTCAATATAAAATAAATAAAAAGTTACCACAAACAACATATTCCTTTTTTGTTTTTTATTCCTAATGCTGACATACAAAACGATTTTTTGAATCAAGTAAGTACAATTACAACAACATAACTACAACTGAAGTTAATCACGAAATAATCAATAAAATAGTAAAAAGCGTTTAAACATCGGGTCAAAGGGAAGACCTAGAGAATGCCGAGGGGATTGAGGTAGGTTATTGATGTTACAACCTGCATCGAACCTCCGACATCATTATGCTCCAGGAGGACCAAAGGATGACGAACCCAAATCTTACGGCCACTGCAGGAACTCGAGACCCTACCTGTTTTTAGTCGACGTAAGATATCGATCCATTAGGTCTCGTGTTCTTAACCTTTAGGACCCACGGTAAAACGAGAAAGGTATTAGAAGGGACAAAAAACTCGGTTGGAATGTGTAATGCCATCCTAGACCATTTTTCAAATTACACTCCAAACCCATTTAGTAAGTTGAAAAAAAAGAAAAATCTAATCTTCAGCTTGGAGGTGTTTCATCTTTAGTGTCGTCGGAATGAGTACTGAAAGGGGAATGTTTTCGGCGAAGGTTTATAGGCAATCAACCAAGCGAATGCAAGTGCTTTAAAGGCAAAAGTATGGCAATAAATTCTCAATGATTCAATCCCCAAGGTGCTGAATGAATCAAATATATTCTCGTAACTATTGCTAATTGAAGAAACATGAAAAAATTATGTGGGAATGCTATGGGTTACTTTCACATAGCATGTGTATTATTTTAATATATATAGCTCTGAGGTAAAAGATAATAATAATCTGTATTTATTCTGGGACTACTCCCCTCCAGATTAATAATATAGATAATTAAAATTAGCCTTTACTGCTTTAGAAGGGAAAGTAAAAATACAAGAAATTAACAATTAAAAAACATATTTAAAAAATGAAACAATGTTAAATAAAAAACTCCTGATGATAATAATAAATTGAAAAAAATATATAAATAAACAATAATTTGTCTTTTTTTTACAAATTTTTAAAGACTAGTAAGAAAATGCATTCACAATCCAATAAAGAATAAAATAATAATTCTAATGAATGATTAAAAAAAAAAAAAAAATTAAAAATAAAATACTCTTTCAATTCACAAATTTCGATTGAAAACACGGACATTGATTTCTATTCTTTTGGATCCGGACGATGATAAAGTGAAGAATTAGGCGGGATTTGAAAGTGGGTAGGGTACTTGGAGCAACGAAGGAAAGAACGGAATTAAAAATCATTCAAAAGCTACTGTTCTGTGGGTCATTGTATACAAATCGGAAGACCGAGAAGGCTAATTAATTCCCGAAATAGAAAAAAACAAAAAATGTACATGATTACAAAGATTCTACCACGTGTTTCATCTAAAAAACAGGAATTAAGAAGAATACTGTGGGCGTGAGTTATTTTTCAAGATTAAAGAGGAAAATTTCCTAGGGCCACTAATCCCAATTCTTTTCAAGGACATTCAAAGGAAGGTTGAATGAAATAGATAAAAAAGAGAGCTATTCGGTCTTGTGTTTTATTTGAAAGCTGACATCAAGAACATTTTGATTAAAATATACCAAGAGACTAAAAAATAAAATAAATCAAAATATAACTAGTCTCACAACATATTGGTTAAGGCTCTGACGTGATAAAATATATAATTTATAATTATAGGTAATGTAATACTGAAGATGTGGAAATGACCCCGAAACGTTGAAGAAAAAATAAAAAGGCATAAAGACTAAAAAAAAGGAAAGAATTAATTTCATAATAATAATACACTTTCATTAAAAAATAAAATTATTTTATAACATTAGACCCTAATCTCTCAGTTTCGGATTCGAGTTTGCAACGAAAATTTGCAACGATTTGTTTGCAATTTTGCAACAATTGCAAAATTTGCAACGAAAAAACCTTTTGAGGTCCCTTGAGTACAAAAAATCTATTCTGGAAAAATGGTCTGTGCACAGTCTAGCTAAAAAACAAAACGTCCTACGAAACTGAAATTATATATTTATGGTGGGTATATGGTCTCGGATAGTAACAGTAACTTCTTCACTAAAATCGGCTTACTAGAAATGACACTTTATGGAATAGATTTTTGATGTTTATTCGATTTTCTCCAAAACGGATATAAAAATTTTGTAATAGACTAACATTTTCATTTAATTTTTAACATTTCAATAATTTTCAAAAAACCTTTCGTTAAAATACCATTAATTTCGTTTATTAAAAAAAAAAAAAAAAAATAAACAGCACTTATTATTAGGAATGATATATAATGAATAAATATAAAATATTAAAGAATTGTATGAATAACTAAAGGAGGAAAAATGAATAAATCCGATTCGAATGGGAAAAGCCGAGAACAATCTTTCCTAATTTCAAGCGCGTGTTTACGACTTTGTTATACTGTTGTAGTCTTGGCAGGTACAAGATTTATATTATTTATTCCCATCTGTAAAAACCTTAAGGTTCCAACTTTTATAGCAACAGGAAAATAAATATTTTTTTCTCACGATTTCCCCCTTCTTTCATCTTTTGATTTTGTTTCTAAAATCACAAAAAATAACGTTTTTTTTTCTTATTTATTTATTTTTTTTTAAACATTGATTATTGGGGGAGAGGGAGTATAGACTTATACAAAAGATACCCTTAACACTATATACAGTGGTATATAAAAAAAAAAGATAAAATTAATAGATAAAAATTATAATTCTTTATAAAAGAGAAAAGTAAGGTTAATAACAGAAATAACGACATTCCTAGACCTAACAAAACAAACTGTTGCCCTCTAATGGGGGAAAAAAACAAGTCATTGAAAAAGGCAAAGATACAAACCAAGGAGCAATAATTATACAGAAAATCTTAAAATCGTTGGTACTTTATCAACTAAACTATTTTATTTTTATAGAATTATTCTCAAATTTATTGATAATAATTTATTTAGAAAAGAAATAATATATTTAAAAATGTTAGAAAAAAAAAATTAAACTTATCGAATCACCCTATAACAATAAATTTGGTAAACGTACCTTAAACTATTTCGTAGCATAAATGTTCAATCGCTTGCTAGATGAACTAATAAATAAATCAACTCCCCCCCCCAAAAAAAATAACTAAAAAATTAAATATTTAACTGGGTACTTTATTACTTCTATGATTCCCAATAATTGATTTTGATTCATCAAATGATAGTATCTGCCTGTATTTTTTCTTAACTCCACATAATTTATTTATTATTACAGTTAGAATTAGCAATGTATGTTTGTGCTTAGTAATAGTGATGTATAGTAACATTATTGGATCCTTATTTGTATCATATTCTGTACTATCTAGTTTTATTCTCATTATTATATTGGTTCACTAATTGAGAATTTTCAGCTTTATTATTCACTTCAAAATCCTTTCAGTTATTTTTGTTATTATTTTTCTTATTTTTTAATCATTTAATTTATATATCTGTAAGTATGGTGTGAATCGGTTCTCTAATCCCTATATATGTCTATAAATATAACAGAATGTAATACTACACAATAAAAAAAAAAAAAAATCTTTTTTTTATTATAAATTCGGAATTTAAATTTGAACTATCTCCCCAACTCATTCAACCCGAAACATGGCAAGGCGGCTAATTTGTCCCAAATACATTAAACATTAGCCTTATCGTGCCGAGTTGTTTTCGCTGAGGAAAATCGGAAGAGGCCCGTTCTGACGTGACCATGTTCCCTCGGGTATATATTTTCATGAGACCATGCGATTGAGGGCGAACCAATATTTACCCGCCAAGATCTATCCTTTGTTTATAGTTCATAATTAGCAATGAATACTCCTGGCCATGGCCTATTTACAGATTTTGAACCATGAACAAACAAGAAAACATTTTTTCTAAGAATCCATTTTGCAACAAACTCGCAAACATATGAATATAAAATCTTCAAATAAAAAAAAAAAAAAAAGAAAAAGATATTAAGAAATCATAAAATTTTTAGGCACTAAATTATCCTCAGACAAAATGATAAAATTCAGATGACAGACAAAATTACCCTTGAAATAATAATGTGAGAAATAATTCCCTAGAAGAAGAAATTCCCGTAAAATTCCCAGATCTATAAAGGTCCATCTAATCTAATATATAAGATCAATACTTGTTTGTTATTTATGTATTACCGCTCATCCGTTTGAGATGGGTTGCTTTTTTTAGGTTACTACCAAAATTAAGTATTTTTGGCACGCATCTCAGTAAAAATATTTTCATGGTTATTATATCCCAATCCATTTGTCTTTTTCTGAAGAATAAGAAAAAAAAAATATTGATTCTAATAAATGATTTTTTATTCATAAAAAATTTAAAAAAAATCACAATGAGGCTTTCAGTAAAGTAGGTCAACCAAATTTTGTTGAGAAAAAGCAAAGATTTTTTTTCCTCCGAGACTACTGAAAAAAAGATGGCCTCGAAATCAAGAGTAGAAATATGATTACAGTGCAACCAGTGGTTAGTTTCTCTATATCCCTGTATCATTCCATTTTGATCTTACATAAAATTTACTTAATGTCTTTTTATGTAATTTCAGTTGTAGATTGCAATAAATAAATACAAAAAAAATATATATTCGTTTTTAGTCATCTGAAACCATCAAATACCATTTTACAAAGAAATTAAAAATTAGAAATTTTTTTTCAATTACCGGTGAACATTGTTCATATTATCGCTCATAACTCCTCTGCAGTATCATTTATCCATTTCCTAAGTTGATACAACTGTTGGAAAACTTTATTTAAATGTATTATTGAAAATATTTATTTAATGCCCATATAAGGGCGAAATATTAGTTTTATTTTATATATCCAGTTCTAATTTGTTTAATTAGATCAAGTTTGTTTCCTTTGGTGTAGTTTATACAGCCCTAAAACCACTGCCAAGTTTGGTGCAGATTGAAGGTTAAATCAAGTTGAAGTTTATCCTATGTTACTACAGTCGCCGGCTTTTGACTTCATCTATATATTAATTGATATCAAAGTTTGAATGGTGTTCAATTAATGTATGTACATCGTCAAATATATAGCGAAGCATTGCCATCTGCTAGTTGGTGATAAAATTGAATGGTCGATGTTTAGAATTGGGCCTTCAATAAACAAAATTGTAAATCGACTTTTTTATACATTAAAATTGTTTTTTGAAAAAAGCTAAGAATAGTTATATTAAAGTTTGTATGTTTAAACGAACATCTCAACCAATGAACATAAGTTCACCATTGAAAATTCGTTTAGTAATTAATAAAAAATAATATTTTGTATTATGTATATAAAAAAAAAAGTCATGAGTTCTTTACTTCATAAGTTACTCGAAAATGTTGCTATGCTTTATTTTCTACCTTTGTCAAGGGATAATAATACATAGTTTTATTTTTTTTTTTTAACAGAAAATGCTTTAAAGTGCCTACTAATATACTGTCCAAGGTATAATGACCCATAGCCACATGACCATAAAACACGCAATCCAGATCCTGGGAGCGTTGTGATGACCCCGATAGGAGGCAGAATCGCCCCAACTGCAGGGAGCTGTCAAGGAGATGAGCATGTTCCACTATTTTACGATCTCACTAACCGGTTCCAGTCCAGGGGCTCATCGACTCCCCCTCTTCGTGTCTAGCTGCCTCTCGGGCGAGCCGTCCTAACCCAGAAAACTCCAGTCACTGGGCGCCAGGCAGAGGTTCTTCGGAAGATGTATGTACAAAATACAGCAAATCTTCTCTTAACGGACATCATAGTATAACGTAAACTCCTCTTGACGGACACCCTTATATAACGTAAACCTCTCTTAACGGGCAATTTTAATACGTTTGAACCTTTCTAATACGGGACTACACGGGAAAAGAAATATGACTTGTATAGATGGGAAAAAACGGTCTGATGAAGCAGTTCACCAGTAGTCAATAGTAAGATAGTAGCCCTCAGTCGAGTCTGAGATTGTTTATTTGTGTTTTTTTGGGCGTCGTGTTGGTTTTAATGTCTGGAATAGTAGGTTAGTGCAGTGTTGAAACCTATCAAAAAATCCATAATTCATAATTTTTGGTCCAGAATTTATTGGTTACATATCTAAATATAGAACAACCTTTTTATAAATTGTATAATTTTTTTTCTAGATTACAAGGTATCTTAGTTTATGAGACTATAAGCATTTTTTTCAAATAATTTTTCATGCTAAATGTTTCCCGTTAAATATAAATTACGATAAAAATCAAATTAATTAATATAAAATCTTTTATTATTTTCATTTTCATAAGAACATATGAAGATATGAGATGAATTCTGGCCCTGCCTGCAATCCAAGTGTCGTATGAATCTAGTCAATTTTCGCTCTTTGTAAATAAGAATGCTTCACAATATCATATATTATAAAAAAATAATACATAATAAATAAAATAATATATAAAATAATATACCATAATACAACATAATCAAATATAAATTGCTAAATCATTTTAATTATCGAATTACATGTCGGCTTTTCGAGATAAAACAATATAAGATTCTAAATAAGTTTCATTTATACGATTGCATCATGATGTTCTTATGAAAATAAAACATTTTATCTTAATTAATTTGATTTTTATTATAATTTATATTTAACGAGAAAAATTTAGCTTGAAAAAATGCTAATAGATAGCCCATAAATTGAGATACCTCGTAATCTAGAAAAAAAGTTATACCAATTTTTAAAAGATTGTTCTATATTGAGATATTTAACCAATAAATTAAATACTGGACCAAAAATTATGAATCAGCATCAATAAAATCTATGTTTGAAATAGTTTAGACTTTGGAAATAAAAAAGTGGAAAGGAAAATATACTGAAGACTTTCTATCAAAAGGGCCACTAGTCAAAAATAACTATTTTGATATAAATCGCAAATCTTGCCCCAATAAATATCTTCTTCTTTCCCTTTTAAATACGCTGTAGCTATCATGAATGTTATCAGAACTAATTGAGTGAGACTAATACCCTATGGATGTGGAGAAGGAATCTAACGCATAGTAATATTGTATTTATATTTCGTATAGATGTTATTGCTATGTTAAAGTAATAATAAACGACTTAAACTTGTTTTATTAGAATATGTGTCGTGATATGTTTGAAAAGTAGTTTTGTAAAAATTATCGGTATTATTTTTTTTAAAAAATAGAACTTAAGAAGCTTTAATAGATTGTTATATCTTAGAGTTAAAGATTTCAATAATGCTCTTACGCTATTTTTTAAATATATGTCTTATCACAACATCCGACGGAGTTGTGAGTTCATCATCGGGTACGCTGACTAACTTGCACAGCACCTACAAGCAAATCTTCTCTAGACGGAGAATAATGCAGACGTGCGACATGTGTACCGATATAGGATTACACCATTCTTCTAGCTAATTCCCACGTTGGCTTGATTTGCTGACCCCGGGGGGATTGCTGGAGCAGCGAATAACTGGAGTGCAGTGGTACAAGAAGGTACGTCAAGCCTCTAAGGAGTGCTGCTGACAGCAAAATGGAACTCACCCGATCCAGCCAGGGGATGAGGTCAAAGTTGGATTCCGGAACGCGGTGTTGGGTTCATGTCGGATATGGTAAACTGTTTACACTTTACGATAGCAAAATAAGGAAATCTGAACGGGAAAAAATGTACGACTGCGAAAAGCATTCGATAGCGCTTTCGGTTTCAAAGCAGATTAGCGAGCTCTGTGTAGGGTGGGAGTAAGAATGGACGAAAACAGCAGTTCTTCATTTAAAACCATGAACTGTTAGTCAAAACGAATTACAACCATAATTTTTATTTCGTCGTTGTAATATAAATTTTTCGTTAAAACTGTTATACATCCATAGTGAAGGTAATCTTTGATTTACTAACAACAACTGTCATTACGTTAGCTGTTTTGTTGCCTTTAGTTCTCCTTTTTGTGAATTTTGCAAGAACAAATAGTTGAACTAGTCAACCATTTTTGTTTCATTAGATTTCAAATCACATTTATGAAACAACCAACTATATCAAACAACTATAGAAATAAATTGAAAAATAATAATTTCGAGATCGAAGAATTTCGGACTTAATCAATAAAAACGTTCGTTGTTTTCATACCGGTCATTTTTATCAACAATTAAATAATAACAGGAACGAAAACTCAGTATAGTATTCTCTAACTCATTTTGATCGTTCGTTTTATGAAATATTTTTTATTCAACAGTTTTTAAAAAATGTTGTTTTTTGGTAAAGAACAGTTTATTAACGTTTGGGAAAAATAGCGGAAAGGACCACCAATAATTCTGTGATGGGTTTTCTATCGTGGCTACTGAATTAATTAAAAGTAAGGCAGCTTCATAGGGCCCAATAAATGGCCAATTAAAGTTGTTTGTAAATGAATATATAGACATTTTATAAAGAAATTTAACAATTTATATACGTATTTACTTCCACTTCCACACAGAATTTGTATATACTTCATATAAATTAAATAAATATAAAGGGCTCCAAAAGAAAAATGATGGTGTCCATTTTTTTGACTTCATTTATATGGAACCAGGATTTTAAATTATTTTTGATCAGACTTTTAAGTCTGAAATGTCATAGATGAAATAATAGAAAATTTATCGGCTAAGTAGATGGTAATAAAAATTCATATAAATGGTACTAGAAAACAAATAAATTCAACTTTCGATCTAGAATTTTTATCACATACTAAATAGACGTATAGTATTTTTTAAAATAAAGATTTGCGCCACATTAATAAAAAATAAATCGCAAAGGTTACAAGTCAAATTGTCTTATTTTGTCTATATTATACTATAGGTTTGTTGGATAGTTGATAGTGTTAAACTGATCTAAAATTAAAAGTTTTAAAAATTAATGGAATTGTGACAAAATAAGGTAATTTGACTTGTAATTAATGACCTGGGCAGAATAGCCTGCAAAACGTTTTTAAATAATTGGATGTGAGGTGTAAATTTATATTTAAGATTACCATTCCTTCCATGATAAACTTCCCAACCACCCAAATCCACTTGTTTCTAACCTGACTTCTCCTTCATTACCTTATAATCCTTCTAGGCGTCTGAAAAAAAGATGACCTCGAAACCTTCTCCTCTAGAAATGTTATTAGAGTATCATTGGGTAGATTCTCCACATGATTGTATCATGTCATTTTATCACCTACAGCAAATTTACTTGTATATATTTTTATAAAGTTGTAAATAACAATAAATAACTTATTAAAAAAAAATTAGGATTGTCCTTGAAGATGGCCGAATTGGACGAAACGTTGGACTGTTGATGATATAATAAAGAGTGTTGGGACTTAATATGGATACCGACTAATTTAAAAAAAAAATAAAAAATATCAGTCTCAAAAAATTAAAAAGATTATATATAAAATTAATTTTTCCTTTCTCTTAAAGAAATTTC
Source organism: Halyomorpha halys (assembly GCF_000696795.3). Taxonomy (NCBI): domain Eukaryota; kingdom Metazoa; phylum Arthropoda; class Insecta; order Hemiptera; family Pentatomidae; genus Halyomorpha; species Halyomorpha halys. Next base: position 403,069 of record NW_027106661.1, read on the forward strand.
ACCCTAAAATGGGTAAAATCTCTAATTCCACGAAATGGGAAAAATATTCTTGGCGATAAGGACGCCTTGTTAAAGGAAAAGGAAATGGACTATAGTATGTACAGTTAGCCACATCAACATCCGCCGCAATTATACTCATACCTCCTCTACGCTCTGCCAAGGTAAAATTCTCTTCAATGTTCACAGCATTTATAAAAAACATGAAAGTTAATACAAGTAATAAAATACCATATAATTCAAATAATGTGAGGGCGAGCTAAACTCTAGATCCATCCAGTGAAACTGTTCAGAAAATTAAACTATCTTTTGTAATTTCTGTATTAGTATTTTTTTTTTGGCTTCCTGACCACCGAAGTAGGGAAGATTGCATCAATTCAGGAAAAAAAAAATGAAATTAACAAAAGTAAAATTTATTCTTAAAACTTTAAATACAGCTAAATTTATCCTTTCAATTATTTGGAAAGCAATAAATAAATATATTAAAACCAGTAAATGATACTTGTGTACACGTCTGACGTCACTCACTAAGAACAAATATTACAGAATATTAGCCAGATTCGATGTGGTTTCAAGTTTAGTTACTGGGTTCAAATAAAATGCACAAAAAGACATGAAAATGTCCGATTGGCCTTATTTAGAATATAACCAATTATTTAAAACAATAAAAAAAAAAAAGGTAAAACATAAAAAAACTCCGATCATCGGCGAAACGCCTTCCCGGTCAGACCCGCCGCACTAAGACCCTCAGGGAGATACAGCACTTTTGAAATATCTGCATAAAACTGGAAGAGAAGACTTAAGGTAGTTTAATCCAGTAATGTTTAAAAAGCGCCTGAAAATGAAAAACGGCATGAAATGAAAGAAAATAATCTTTAAAATAATAAAAAAAATCTAAAAAAAAAAGAAGAAATATAAAATTATGGCCATAATTAACAATAAGTTCCATTCAGTAAATACACTTTGACTTTTTTTGAGAGAGGAAAACTACATAGATATTTTCCATATAAATCGATAAACAGGGAAAATTGTGACCAAAACATTTTTATTTTTCGTTTGGTATAAAAATAAACATTTAGGGCTGTTGGGATGAAAATAACCAATATAAACTTTTTTCCTACCCATAATGCAACAGAAAATGAGTTCGAAAAAAGTCTGGTCTCGGCTTTTCCCCTTCCAATCGGAAGTGCCGTGAAGCCGTTCATAACGATAAGAAGATAGTTGAAAGAACTTATTTATAAGTGCCAACGTTTCAGCTAGAGTTTCTAGCCTTCATCAGGGCTAAGAACAATGAGCAAGATAACAACCAATGAATACAAAAAAATAAAATAAAAAGAGAAAATATAAACAGAATGATACAAGTAAATAATTGTACAGCTTGAAAATTAATAAAAATAAAGCGATGAAAGAAATGGAATATAAAACATTTAATTAAATATGTAGGTAGAATAACATAATCAAGGAAATGTTAATTTTAAAGTTATATAATACAAAGAAACAAAGAAATATGAACGTATTAATTGAATAATAATTAAAAAATTAAAGTTATAGAAAGAAAAAATAAATAAATAATATATGTGTAACTATTGAAATATGTAAGGACAATTCTATAATATTGTAGTATAATACCTTTCATAAAATTCTTTAATATTTAATATTTAAATTTGATTGTTTATTATTGCGATGAATGAAAAGTGAAAGCTATTTTTTTCGAATTAACAAAATTTAAAGTACTTTAAAGAATTTTTTTTGGAAATTCGGCATTTAAACCGTGTTAGACTGTTTAAATGAGTATACAACCTATCCGGTGTTAAATACAACTTAATTTCTTATTAATTCACCGAGTTTAATCAAAATCGATAGAGCTGTTTTGGAGAAAATAAAGAAAAATAGATTGTGTGAAACAGTCACGCCCCAGGCATATAGCAGTCTTAAATATGTAATTTAAATTTCCTACGACTTTTCGTTTTCCAGCTAGGCCAACCATTGATCGTAGTAATTTGGACTTATAAGACTTCTAAAAGTGTATTTCCTTAAAAAACTCGAAAATTTCAACTATCGCAATAATTGTCCTTACAATATCTTTTATGTATAGATAAGAGAAAGTAAAAAGTACACACACTTATTTTCCACTCAAGTATGACAAAGTTAAGATATTATTAATAACAGGAAAAAAAATTAAAATAAAGTTCAGGACCCAGAAAGGAGATTATAAGAGGTATCCATAAACTATTAACAGACAGGAAGAAAAGTTTCACACAATCAAGAACGTATACTTAAATTTAAAAGATTCTTTAATTAAACTTGGGGTAGAGTTGTTCTTTGAGACCTCGCTAGATTTCATCCATTTGTAAGTGAGTGAGACTTTCCTTTAAAACTTCGGTTTAAATTTAAGGGATCCCAGTAAAAACACCCCTCTATAAGAAGGGTTAGACTCGAAGTATTTTATTATTTTATCTGCATACAGTGGTAAAGTTGAATTCATTTTTTTAATAATAGTTTTAACTTTAAAATTATATGAGAGAATATATTTATTAAAAATAAAAATTATTTTGGGCCAGACATATTTCATAGATTGTAACTCAGGCTGTGACTTTTTGACAACCCTAGTAGCTCTGGGACAGTCTAAAGAAGGGCACAATAGAGAAGAAAAACCTATCTACTGAAATATCTTTAGAACAGGTCCATTTAAAAATAAAATTAAAACATTTTTTTTTGTAACAGAAATAATACTTACTAAGCGAAGCAGCAAGGTATGGAAATACAGCGAAAATAATAGTACGATTTTTCGAAGTTTCTTCAAAAATGCTCAATCAAAAAAGTTCAAAGGAAAAATGTTTTATTCGTCTTTAATTTGGTTTTTTTATGACCACTTTTCATTTTTGTTTACTTTTAATAATTAAAATTTTGGAGTATTTACATGAAACAATCTACCTTTATCATAGAATATATCGGAAACTTCTAGATGGTAACTTTGTGACAGAAGATAGGCATTATACATAACGGACAGAACTAATAAAAATAAACATGAAAACAATCATTTTTAAACTTTTCCTATCCTAAACTTTTTAAAAATGCATTTTAAAATAAACAAAAATGTGACAGCTGATAACTCTGTACGTAAACCTGACTTCATTTGTCGTTCTCTTCCTACATGTTTTGTTTATTGTCTAATATTTATTTAATTTTTAAAATCCCTTCAGTAAAATATTAATTCAAGATCAATTAAAAATAATCTAAAGAACATACATACCTAATTTAAATTTATTTTAGTCAAGATTCATATAGGATACAAATTTCTGTTTTTATATATTTTTTAAATTATTTTATTAAAATATTTAGTATTTTATTCGAAATAAAATTCGTATCATTTCAGAAACAAACATCAATATTATTCAAAGAATTTTCAAACGAAAATAATTTTTTTTTTTTTTAAATATTGGGGAAGCAGGCTTTCAAGAAATTATTCTAAAATAGAGTATGAGGAAACAGTAAAATAAATTGGTCTTAAAAAATAAATAAAAGAAAAAATATGCTGTAATGTTGTCATTAGTATTTTTAATAAGGAGAGAACTGTTTACATATACTATATCTGATACAACAAACGATCCAATGTAGAGATGGCAACCGAAAGCAGGAGCCACGAACGAAAGTCCGGAGAGGATGTCACGAGAAACATACTGATGAGTACGAGGATTCTTTCTGTCTTGAGTCATGCTCGCACAAATGGGTACCTGATCCTTAGTGCACATAACCGGTAGGAATAATCAATATGATTACAGTAGAACTCTGCATATAGGGCTTACAATTAGTCAGGGGCGGGACATCGTAGGTTAAGAGGTTAAGCCGGTTAATCCGGATTGTATAAAAAAAAAATTCAATATTATATTAAAATTCTATACACAATTTTGTATATGGGACATAGGTACTTATATTAAAGTATAACAAGAAACAAAATTGATTTTTTAATCAATACTTAGTTAGTTGGCCTAAGTAGTATTAAATTAAAAAAAAATTATGAGTTTTTATAAAATTTATTAGTGTATCAGTTAAATATAATTGAATTTTAACATCTGGAAATAAACATTAAAAAATAGGAGGATTTACCATTCTGACACAGAGTATAACAATTACTTAAAAATATTAGTGTCCAGCTCGCAAGCTTGGAAGGAGTATAATGGATAGGGTAAGCTGGAATGAAAAGAGAAGCCAAACAGTCGGGCCATATGATGGGTTAGTAGCGTGGCTGATTAGAGGAAGAGTACAAGCGAATCACTGGCTAACTTCTGTTCCAGTTTAGATTACAATGGAGGACATTCCTATAAACCTAGCCTCAGTGAGCGTGGCTTTTCTGGCTTCACTTTTGCTTTTAAGGAGAGTAGGATTATTCTCCTGCTCCTAACACTTAAACATGAGTTAATCAAATCAGAACATTATTCTAAAAGAGAGGAGTTTCCAACCTTAAAATTATGCAAATAATATAATTATTATAAAATTTAAATTATAGTTAGAAAAATTTATGAAATTTTTCTACACATAGCAAAGCTAATATTAAAACATCATAAATTTGAATTTATAATTAAGATAAAACAAAAAAGAAAATGTTTAGGTCTACAAACTATCAACACTTTTTTAATAGTAGTTACGAATTTAGTTATTTTAGATTGTCAAACCGAACTTTTACTATTTTTCAACATTATATTCAGTTTATATATCCCGTTCGGGTTCTACGGTCTTTGAATTTAAAACTGCCTTTATAAAGTTCAAGAAGTAATTACATATGCTGAACTGGAGATATATATTAATATGATGAATGGAGATAAACTACCCACAACACGCAGTAATAGAGAAGTTAGATTGCAAACTAGTTGTACAGGAATTTAATCAACGAAATAGTGGTATGGTTTACTGCTTGCGATGAATGGGGTACCAGAGAATATCAAGGGTTATTATAAATAAATGAGTTCATTAGATTTATTTTCTAGGCTAACAGAGAGAAGAATAAAACATAATTGCGCTTGACTATGTTTCATTTATCATTATTTTATTTTATGAAAGGAATATGGTCCGGGTGCGGTAAAAAAAACAAACTGCAAATTGCATTTTTGTTTTGACTGCCGTCAAAATAGCCCTGAAGAAGCCCTGCAACGTGGGGCGAAACGTTGGCTCATTAAAATAGTATAATTCTACTATTTGAGTTTTTTTTTTTACCGCACCCGGACCATATTCCTTTCATCTTTACACACGGTCAATTAATAATCTTCCAGTATTTTATTTTATATTCTTCGAAATTATGAAAATATAGTATAAGAAAAAAAATAGAATACTAACTATAAGAAGACTGCAAAACTGAAATAAATTTCTCTTAATGTTAACAATAAATTGGTAAATAACTAACCAGTCAACGTTTCATCAATTTAAGTATCAAGAAGAAGAAACAAAGAAAATAAGATAATATTAATTAAAACCAGATATAGCACGTCTCAAATCAATATCCTAAAAGAAAGCAGTGCTTCGTTGCTAAAAGTCTTATATTCTATACTTACTCCGAATATTTTTGTTTGGAAAAATGATATTATATAAATATAAAATATATTATATATTATTAATGCTATATTTTGGTTTGGATTTAAATTTTCCGTCAACACTATGAAGCCTGGCAAAATAAATGGGGTGAAAGGGAGAAAAACCTCGACACTCCCTAAAAGATATCAGCTCAATTCACCTACCAGTTTTCAACCACTTAACTCAATTTAGAGAGGCGATGAAGCTTAAAATTGAAAAAAAATTAACACACTTTTATGATACTGTTCTGTCTAAAAAAGGACCCTTCATTTCATCTCATTCGATCAATAGGTTGGAGAAGCCCAAATGTAGTGAGGGAAAAAAATATGAGTTTATCTGTTCAGCAAAAACATACAATAAAAAAATAAAATAAAACTACAATCATTTTAAAAGTGAAAACAGTGATTCGTTGCTAAAAGTCTTGTATTCTATACTTACTCCGTATATTTTTGTTTGGAAAACAGATATTATATAAATATAAAATATATTATATATTAATAATGCTATATTTTGGTTTGGATTTAAATTTTGCGTCAACACTAAGAAGCCTGGAAAAATAAATGGGGTGAAAGGGAGAAAAATCTCGACACTCCCTAAAAGGTATCAGCCCAATTCACCTACCAGTTTTCAACCACAATTTAGAGAGGCGATGAAGCTTAAAATTGAAAAAAATTGACAGACTTTTATGATACTGTTCTGTCAAGAAAAGAACCCTTCATTTCATCTCATTCGATCAATAGGTTGGAGAAGCCCAAATGTAGTGAGGGAAAAAAATATGAGTTTATCTGTCCAGCAAAAACATACAATAAAAAAAATAAAATAAAACTACAATCATTTTAAAAGTACCCTGGTTTGAAAGTACAATGGTTTGAAACCCAAAGAAGTTTACAACCACTAAGCCGAAAATGAACCAAGTGCAGCCTCGGAAAATATTTGAAAATTATTTTGGTTAAAAGTGCATTTTAGGTCACTTTTATTGTGAATTTGCTTCTTGTAACCTTCTGAGCTAACACGATGAACATGAGGAAATATATAATATATTCAATGTAAAATTAACTTTAATTTATTGAATTATAATTTTAATTTATTTGACTTATAATTAAAGCAACTTACAGTTTATAAAGCATGTTACATTTCAGGATACGACAATGGTAGTAGAGAACTCACCTGCAAAAAAAAAAAAAAATAAATTAATATATGTGAAAATAATTTTTATTTATGTTTATTGTAGCTACTTAATATATTTGGGCAGCATTACTGGGCAATGAACCATTTTTCTTTAATATTCATTACAGGGGGACATGAAGCATTATTTAAGAAAAAGGTGTATAAATTAAATAGTTGTAGTAATTAATTATATTATACTTTTTAATTGTAAAAATAATTAAATATATGGGCCCATAGTAATAGGATACATGTTTTAAATATAAAATATATCTATTCTATTCTAGAATTCGATATTATAAAGCTATACAATACTCAATTGGTTTATTCAATATATAAATTTTTGGATTCATCGATGTACGACATGTCCCAAGAGGAGATCATACCAAAAAAAAAGGCAACCGGGGAGCGACGATCCTATATCACTTTTGAAATATTAGCTTAAAACGGGAAGAGGAGACTTAAGATAGTTAAATCGAGCAATATTTAAAAAGCGCCTAAAATTGAAAAACGGGATAAAACCCTCCACTCCCGGCCTCCATGGGAGCATTACTCATCTATTTCTTCAAACAGACAATTATAGCGAGTAGGTTGGTCGATGTATGACATATAAAAATCTCACAACAGGAGATCATAATACAAAACGCAATTCTTCCCCGCTGGACCCGCCCCGCTAAGACCCCCGGGGAGCGACTGTCCTATATTACTATATCTTTTAAAATGGGAAGATGAAGCTTTAAGATAGTTTAATCGAGCAATATTTAAAAAGCGCCTAAAATTGAAAAACGGCATAAAATATATATAAAAAATATCCGAAGAAACTAGCCAGTAAAATTATTTTGGAGAAGGGAGAGATATTATTTAAAACCAATAACTGATAGTGACTTTCATTTTAGTAAAATATTAGAAATATATTACCGCAAGAACAGAACCAAATCCATTTTCAATTAATACAGAACCGCCGACAGTTGTTTTATGTTTCGTTCCGACGCACAAATTCGAAGATAATTTTACCAAATTGGCGGCTCCGTGGCACGCCGTAATCGGAATCGTGCAACGAAATCACGACCGATCCGGGGCAAGAGTATTTATCATTGGCTAACCAATTGGATCGATAAGGTACGGCGGGGCTAGTGCCAGTGCAGGGCTGAGCAAATGTGGTCCTCGAAGGGCGAGTAAGTGAGAAGAAGGAGAAAGCAGAAGGCGAGCGGGAGGCTTGGACAATAAGGAATAGTCTGATAAAGCTATTTAACGCACTCAGTTTGGTGAGTACGAAAAAACCATTAAAAAAAAAGTTAACGCTTCATTCTAGAAATAATCATAATCTTATCATGTTACTAAGATAATTCCAAAATAAAGGATTCTTGAGATACAAAAATAAATATGAACTTTATTCCATACGCATACAACAGTTATAAAACGAAATATAACATAGTCGTGTACGATTCAGATCGGGAGAGGTCGAGTGCGCTCGGCGATCGCCGACTGCCAAGTCATTCACAACTGCTATCTCTTTTCCTCCTTCAATTAATTATCAAACTCTCTTATGTTTCATATTTATTAATTTTTATTACTAACAACGGTGAGAAATAATTGATTATTTCAAAATAAAATTACAGATTCTTTAGGGGGTTGATTTTGTGAAAATTTAAGACCTGTCAGACTATTTCAATATAGATAGCATTTAACTGATATTAAAGAACACTTAGATTGTAAATAAATAAACAGAGTTTGGTCAAAATCGTTAGAGCTGTTTTTGAGCACATCCAAAAATTATAGATAATCGATTCTATAAAGTGGCACTTCCGGCCAGAGGATAATATTTAAAAAATCGTATTGTACAAAATACATATCAGTTTTCAATAAGCAATTTCAGTTTTACACGACTTTTCGTTTTTGGTCTGTTCATTAGAGTGCTACCAATGTTTCTCTACATGCCTGTATCACTCCATTTTGATCTTACATCCAATTTACTGTGTATTTTAATATAATACTGTCGTAAATAGCAATTAATAAAGAAATAAATAAAGAAAAAAAAGATTGCTCACACACAAACACAGACTTTTTGGGAATCTTGGTTGTTTGGACTCAGGAGGCCTCGAAAAGTGCATTTTCGTCGAAAAATGCAATTCAAAAAATTTTCACAATCGAAACACTACAATATATATTTCAAGTAATATGAAATCATATATCTCATATATTAGTAAGTAAAAGTAATACTACCCATTACCTAGACAGATAAGTGAAAGAAAAAATTTAAAGGTATTCTACAAGACGATTGTTGATCGGAATAGAGAACAATTCACGATTTTTCTTTAATGCCATTATATCTAGGTTTAAATTCAAAGTTAAGATCAAAGTTCAAATCTCTATAATAAACTGATAGCACAATATTTCAAAAAATGTAAAAACAACGTTTGGGCTCATATTTAGTTATATTAAAAAAAATTATACTAGTAATTTACACTTTGTAGCTAAAAAATTATTGTTTTCATCAAAAATATATGTATATAATGAAATATTATTGCTTTTGATATTTATTATTGCTAATACTATTTGCGACTAAGAAACTAGTACATAGCAGGGATAAATGGAAACAGTCCTTAAAGGACACCTGCAGGAGTTTTGGAAAAACAAAACTTTTAATAATTTTAGAAACTGTAGTCAAAAATACAGCTTGAAAAATTATGTAAAATTTGGCTGTTTTTATCGTTATTTCTTTTTCATGTCATAGATATATTTAATCGTCGTTTTTTCCGGCTATATTAACCTTTTTTTAATTTTCTTTATAGAATGTCACTAATCGATTTTCTTCATTCGTTTTTAAAAAAATTGTTTAAAAAAAAATTAAATTACCTAAATCCTGAAATAATTTTCGGTTTATTAAATTTACAAGGTGAATTAATCCAGTTTTGCATTGCCACGCCCAAATAAAATGGAAATTATAAGTTGTTTATAATTTAGCAATTTTACATTTTCATTTCACGTAATTTAGTGCTTGTGCTATATCTATTTACTTTGGGTCCGTCCTATTTCTGACAAAAACTGAAGCATCAACAAAAGAAACCTCAAGAAATAATAAATAGGATCTAACTACGAATTTAAAAGGAAAACACGTTAAATGCATCCGCGAATTCAAATTGAAACATCAATCCTGCTGATCACTATCTATCCTTAAGAATGGGCGGAGGTCGGGGAGAAATAAAATCGATAAAGGATATGACTAACCGGAGGAAAACGTTAAAATTGCGACACAAAAAAGACAACAGGGCCATTAAGCAAAATGCACGCTGACTCAGAGCGCAGGATGCATTTCAAATAAAAAAACTATTGCGCAGAAATTTATTTTATTTTCAGTTCTTTCATTTACAACTTGAAGAGAGTGAACAATCAAAGGGTAGTACTTGAAGTAATCGAAATGAGGCAATAAAAATTTAGGCAAGGGTAAATATAACTGAGAATAAGCTCTCTCATCCAGCTTCTTGTGTAGTAGTGTTAGTTACACTCATAAAGTTTGGTAATTCCAATTTTTTAATATGTTTTTTGGGTTTTGGATTGAATTAAAAAACTAGATTTACGACCCTGGCATACGACTGGTTCCAAACCCATAGAAGTCTATGGACCACAAAGTAGGAAATTGTGGGACTTGAGGCAAAGGGGTGTCCCACTTTGAAAATATGGCTATTAAAAGGTGCATTCTGGAGTACTTTTATAGCGTATTTAGCAATTAAGGCCTTTCAAATAACACTAAAACATCTGAAAACCTCAAAATATGTTTTCTCGTATCCTACCGTGCTACGCGTTTCAAAGCGTACACGGCCCACGCATTGGAGATACTGAGTTAAAGGAACTATGTAACAGTTAAATTACATAAATCAATTCTTCATAAATATCAAACTGTTGATTATAATTCCATATCTGCCATATTGATATGGAATCTCATTATTTATTTAATTTAATTTTTAATTAAATTATTTATTTATTTAGTATTTGAAGCTCGTACTCTGACCATATCCCTTGTATTATGATAACATCAGTAAACAGCCGATTTGTTTTGAAACTACATTTTGGTGTTTTCGATTTACCCACTAAGCTGTCTAAAAGAGATTCACATCTCTAGGACCTAAGATACTCCATGAAATGTATCTTCTTCGTAAATATTATTGGATAACCTATTTCCCTAAATAGCGTTTATAAGCAATTTTGAGTACAATAACCTCTTTGGATTATATTTTACCGCAATTTTTAGTTTGAAGTAGGTTCTGAAATCAAACTTTTATTTGTATTTCAAATATTGAAGAGGAGAGGGGGAGGACAACACTCAATTCTGACTCTGTAAGAGAAGCTACACTGGTGTCACTGACATTGTCAATAAAAGACTCTTAAATTTATACAAAAATACTTAAAATACAGAAAAGACACATGCAAACGATTTTATAGAAAGGCATTTTTGTTTTGACTGCCGTCAAAATAGCCCTGACGAAGCCCTGCAACGTGGGGCGAAACATTGGCTCATTAAAATAGTATAATTCTACTATTTGAGTTTTTCTGACCGCACCCGGACCATATTCCTTTCATCTTTACACACGGTCAATCAATAATCTTCCAA
>NW_027106661.1:414453-419318 GCF_000696795.3 Halyomorpha halys
AAAATTAATAAATAACGAAGGGCTCATTAAAATAGTATAATTCTACTATTTCAGTTTTTCTGACCGCACCCGGACCATATTCCTTTCATCGATTTTATAGAAAGATACGTAGATATTACTACAAACAAAAAATGATACACAATGATTCAAGGCAACCACGATATAAATGCTTGAATTTACACGACCCAAAATATCTGGTAAGAGAAAAATAAATATTTTTTTCTTATTTATCAAAAAATAAAATATTTTATAATTATTCTCATTTTTCAATTTCATAGAGAAAAAAATATTTTGTGATTTTAACTAAATGACAAAACAGTTTTGCTATTTTTAGCCTATTCTTCATTTTTGTTTTTATTTCTGCTTTTGAAAATTTATTCCTTCATTAAAAAGATCATTAATGCTACATAATTTTACACTATTTATTTTATTTTATTTCTATGATTCTTGACTTACATTGATAAAAAAACATCTAGTAAATTTGATGTAAGATCTTAATGGTATGAAACAGGCATGTAGAGAAACAGTCCATTAATACCATTTTAATAACATTTCTACATTAGAAAGTCTCGAGATTTTTCTTCTTTTCAGGCGCCTTGGAATATTGTCAGAAATGGAAGAGGAAGGCAAGGTTTGAAACAAGTGGGTTTAGGTGGTTATGAATTTTATAATGGAAGCACTAATATCTCGTTCGGGCTAAATCGGTTACATAAGGAACATTAAAGTCGTTATGGATGATTTTATTTGTAAAAAGTAAGGAGCATTGAGGATTTTACGGAGGATTTAATACGATAGGAATTCGAAGGTTTAGGGGAGCTCCAAAGCTCAACTCCGTAAGCTCAGATAAGCCTTATAGTCATGTAGATCAGTCTCTTGTAATGCATTTGAAGTTTATACCGTTTGTTTAGTAAGTGTTATAATAGAAGGAACGACGGGTAGTTTTCTGACTTTTCAGTCTTGTGTGAGGATTCAAAGTTAGTCATTTGTCCTCAGACGTAGTCCAAGGTGGCGGATATACAAAATGAATTATAAAACATTTTGAAACATAACTGAAATAACAAAGTGGAGAACAAAAAACAATAAACAATATGATAGTTATTATAACAAACAATTGTAACTTATAAAGGAGTTAATCGCATTTTTTAAAAATACTGATGAATCATTGATTATTTTTAAATCATGTGTATTTAAAATTGTGTATCACAACTATTTATTGTGTATCACAAATAGATTCGATAATAAAAAAAATTGCAATAATAATAAATTATTGATAAGAAATCGCCCAGAAGGAAGGCCTCACCGGATGTTTTTTGGAGGAAGATCATGATTGACCTTCAAAGAGACAAGCAGATGGCTTGAAGCCAGCTGGAGTTGTCTTTTTTCCCTTTCAATATTAATAAATTGCCCATAGTTATGCAAAAAGGAATGGCATTCTTGATATAATAAATAATTTCGATTATAGTCTGAATTATTAATCTTAATTCTCATATCTTGATCATGCCGTTTTTATAAGACTATAAAGAAAGTCAAGCAAATAACTACTTTTTCAATTTTTTTTAAATTTAATATTTATTTATAATTTAATATTTATACAAAAATAAAATTTATTTAAAATAAATTTTAAAAATGATTTATAATTAATCCTCCAATTTTTGTTAAAATGTACATAAACAATAATTGTTTCTTTTAGTTAATTATATTTAGTTCATCTTTGTTTGATTTTTTTTCATTTATATGATTACAAGTTAGTGACGCCATGATTTATGAGATTATATATGGTTTTGTTTATTATGTTTTCTTTACATATTCCGTTAAATATTGTTTTTTATTTATTTTTTATTTTCCAATAAATTATTTTAGTTATGTTTATGTTCAACAACTTCATTTTTGTTTTGAAAAACTTTGTATTATCCTCTAAGGCACTATTGCCACTTGCCGATGCCTTTAATATTATTCTAAAGGGACTAGTCCTAGAACAAATGAAGAATTATTATTATAATGTATTTATTTATAATCTTAATATTTTCTTGAGACTGGTAATTTTTTAATAAATAATTCAAACACTATCCATTATAGTCTCAAAACTTTTTATTTCTTTTATACGTCCAACGTTTCGGCCAATCCATTTAAACCACTCTAAAAACTTCATTCAGGCTATTCTGCCCAGGTCAAAACATTAATATCTAATTAGTCCATTATCCATTAAAACACAGTCAAATTTATTTATCTGCAGACACTATTAATAAACTTTTATCACAACCATTGTTTGTGGTTTTTTGATTGGCCGAAACGTTGGACGTATAAAAGAAATAAAACGTTTTGAGACTATAATGGATAGTGTTTGAATTATTTATTATAATGTATTTTTAATTCTACGGCTGCATTTGGATCAGAGTTAGATTTTCATATTTTAGGAATAGCCAAGTTATCAATTTAATTTTTTTGTGAAAATTCGTCTCTTCCTAAGTTATTTTTCCTTTCTCTATTATTTTCCTGAATTAAATTTAATTAAAAAAAAAATCTTCGTTGAAAAAGATCAGTCGATATCTCAACAGAAAGAATGAAATAAATCACCTAAAAAATGTTGCAAATTATTACACTAGTTAATTGGATTAATTATTTATCATATTAGTAAATAAAAAAGCATAAGATATTTAAAGCATGAAGAAGATAGTCATTGTTGCGGTCAAAAAAGAAGAACAAAATAGTTTTCAAATACTTAATGTCCGACTTTATGCCCCACTTTGCAGGGCTTCATATCAAGCCTGTTCAAATTTTAAGTTTAAATTTTTTGGTTTTGTAGGGAACTCTTTTTTTAAAAAAAAAAATTTTAGCTGTTCAATCTATCGCTTTGGACAGCCCCGATGAAGCCCTGCAAAGTGGGACAAAACGTCGGACATTAAATAGTTGAAAGTCATTTTGTTCTTTTTTGACCGCAACCCTGACCATCTTCATATTTTAAGTTACACGTTATATATGTATATATATATATATATATATATATATATATATATATATATATATATATATATATATATATATATATATACATAAAATATTTAGCGTGTCCACTCAAGAATCCTTTCCAAACCGGCTCTTGTACAAGGTAAAATATAACAATTGCTTGATGCATCTTTGCTTATAATAGTCCAATTAAGATGTATGTAGACAATTTAATTCTTGAATGAGAATGATCTAAAGTGTTACGGGTTTTCATGGGAACCAGCTGAAATATCTTGAATAAAATAGCTTAAAATTTAAATAATTGTTACTGATATTTAAATTTCGATGATTATTTTTTTGGTTTTGTAGGGAATTAATTTTTTAAAATTCTAATTATCTTGTGAAGTAAAGCCTCGAATTTCGAGAGTTAGATTTTTTTTGTTGAGGTCCCCTATTAAAAATAATGTTCTATGATTAAAATGGAGTCATATTAGAATAGCTGAAAGACAAGGGACTGTGAGTCATTGAATTTGATTTTTAAAAACCAAAATGTTGAATATTTGAAATTTTAGAATATACTTCAAACCGCGAAAATTGTGGAAGACATTGTAACTCAAAGAATAGAATAGAGAATAACTTTACTCCATCAGATTTATTTGAATAATGATCAGAATTAATTTAAATCAACTAAAATATAATATAAGTACAAATATTAATTGGGCTTCGAAAACTACTTATATCACTATATGCCACTTACATAATCAAACTTATTACATACTGTTACAATGTGAATCTTTATAGACTGTAAAGGTTTTAATATATTGTTTAGTAAAGAAAAAAAGGTTTACTGATAACTTTGAAGTTAAGAAATTGGAATTTTATAGATATAATGATAAATAAAATTATTAAATTACTAAATAAAATTATAATTGTAAATTTTCAACAATAGCAACAGGTTAGTGAAAAGTTCAAACTCAAAATTGTTAGAAAAGATAATATTTTACAATGTAAAATGTCTTAACACAAATGTTTTGTCACAGATTTTAAATTAAAATGTCTGAATATAGTTAGTTAACAAATATAGTTAGAATTATAAGAACTTCAAGAAATGTTTTGAAGCAACACCCCTGACCGCAAATACATTAGAAACATTAAAATATGATTTTTTTTTTTAAAAAAAGAAGATAGATACGGAATCTCCAGTTATAAATTAAAAAAGTTTTAAAACTCATCGCAATCAACATTATCTAAATACTGCTTAGTGAAGAAAACTACTTTTAAATTATCAACTAGCAATTTGAACATTGGCCCTTTTAAAAACAAGTCACAGATACATACCTAATATTATCAATACATATCCAAATATTTTTTTTGGAATTATTTGCACCAAACCAAAGCAATCCAAAACAAATTTTGATCGTTTCCAAGAGGCTAAAAATCTTACCCATAATTAGATTTAAACTATTAAAATATTCCAGCTCATTACTCTATAACGTAAGCAATGTCAAAATAAATTATTCGAAGAAGTTCTTAGTGCCTGGAAGATACCACCGTCTACATCAGAAGTTGAAGATATTTCGTAAGCAGTTCTCATCAAGTTGGGATAATATTGACTGACTTGAGGACTTGATTGAAGATGCCCTTCAAAGTCTTGCTCGGTATCTTTAGATTAGCACTAATCCAGCCTTCATTGATCTTTATTATTGTTTTACGAGAGGTAAACAAAGACCTAATATAAAATTTAACGATCTATAAATATTATTGTAGATGTCGGATTGAAATAAAAAAGATTTTTATAATTATTAGATCGGGATGCAGATCAGTAATTTTTAACCAATTAGGAGTACCGTTCTAAGGATAGTTTTAATTACATCTCTCTCTCTCTCTCTCTCTCTCTCTCTCTCTCTCTCTCTCTCTCTCTC
>NW_027106661.1:419513-428596 GCF_000696795.3 Halyomorpha halys
TGCTTTCAAATGACTTCGTTTTGTGATATCTAAATAATTATCGAGAATTACTAGCCATCATTCTATGTTAGGAAAAAAAAGAGGGGTAGCTGAGGAAGATGAAGAACAACGATTTAGTAAATAAGAACTCTATTCTATTCTTATACAAAAATAGACATACCATTACATTTTTTAGCCAGCCAGGTTCAGGTATGCGAAGGAGAAATAAGTTTTGTTATTGCACGATATTTATCATGGCTCATAATGAAGACTAAAATAGTGTTTATACTGAAGGATAATAATAAAATCTATATGTTTTGTATACATGTGTATATATTGTAGATTGCTACTGCGCAGAGTTGCCACGAAGAGGACTGGGATGAAGGAGGTGAGTGCAGATCGCTCCAAGGACAGCCCGCTGACTTTTTGTTTTGTCCCACCAGGCGCTGGCAACACTGCTTTAGTCCCCACCTCTCTATATACCTCCATCACACAGATATGTCCTCCCTCCCTCTTTCTCTCTCTCTCTCTCTCTCTTTCTTATTTTACCACAGCACCATTAATGCGTAAACATAAACATATCTATAAGCATTTATACATCGCTATAATTTACCCATATAGCACCAAACCCCCTAATAACTACGTCATAATTTGAAAAATAGGAACAATATCAACCAATTCTGTAGGGACGCACCTTGTAATACACCTCGAATCGTAAAGAGGCATCAGTTTCGAAATGATTTCGTGTTTCGATTCTGGTGTCACCGAAGTCAAGTAAGATGCGATGAAATTGTTCATAATCTTGCAGAGATCGTTGTCCGTTATTTAAATCTAGATTGTGATTTGGCAGGGGGGAGGGCGAGAGGGGGGAGTAGTAGATTTAAAAAAATAAATGTCTTACTGTTTAATGCACCAACGTTTCCAAGCCTTCAGAACAAAAGATGGAGAGGCCATGTAAATTATTCTAATACAAAATAATAAAAAAACATTCGTTTGATTATAATATTTTTTTTGGGAAAATTAGTTGACTGTGTGTAATTGATTATAAGTACATAGTACAGGTGGCAGTCAAAAAAGGCACAAAAATAGTAGAAAAACTAATAATTAGTAAGAAATAATAAATAGTTTTATTGGTTTATTAATAAATGTGCCACTTACACTCGAGAGGTTTAAAATACCTTTAACTTGCTCATGACAGTAAGGGCGCCGGTTGGAATACGGCCTGGGTGGTTCACTTATATTTTTGTGTCTACCAAACGAATTGAAAATATCGAATTCCAGTTTTCGAAAAAATATACGTTTTAAGATGCCCTTGGTATAACCAAGTCTTCCAAAATGGTAAGAAAATAAAATTACAAATTAATATGAAATTGGCGAATGACACAATCTTCCTTGTTTAAATATAACAATTAATTTCGCATACAACGACGTTTCGGGATTATCCCCCATCATCAGGTTCTAGAAAACCAAATTCAACAAAATTTAAGTATATGCTTACAACATTACTAACATACAAAATTACAATGTATATGCCTAGGTAGGTGTATGCTTGTGACTTTAGAGCTACGTCTCACCAGTAACGCTTAAAACCATGATTCTATATTTCTTTTTTTTTTTTTTACAATGATTCTACCGATTTCGATCCAACTCCTTTAGTAACATGTATCAGTTCAAAATTAAATGGTTGTTGATCAGCGTTGGGTACTATCCTCATTGATATCCTGACAGCGGATAAATACAAAAAATAGTTTCCTCAAAAGTACCTTTTGTTTATTTGAAATAATTGACAGTGATTCATTATTAGTAGTAAAAAAAAAAATTATAAACTATGAATACTTTTAATAATTAACTCGACAAGAGAAATATTTTCGCAGGCAGGAAATTAATTTCCGAAAATAATAGAAGTGATACAAATACATAATACACTATTGGAATACTAAAGATGCTAAAAAAATTATTATCTTACAAAAAACGTCATTGAAGATAATTGGCAGTGACCAAAAAACGCCTAAGCTTAATGAATCAGAAGGATGGGAACACTTGCCTTATTTTATTATAATTATTTTTTAAAAATAAATTATTAAATCAATACATCGTTAGATCTGTTTTTTTTATAGAATAATGTAAAATTATTTTATAAAAAAAAAGTTTTATTTCCTCACTGACACATGATTATATAGATACAAAAATTTTATTTTTCCATCCTTTATTTATCTTTTATAAGTCCATAACTTTTTCATTACAAAATAAAATATTTTACTTAAAGCATCTATTAATCTATTTAATTTAGTTTTCTGAAATGATTTGCTAATAAAATATAATTAATCATATTGTGGCCTAATAAACTTTTGGATTAATTTATGTGATATTTTCTATTCATCTCAAACGATAAATCAGCAAAATGAAAACCTCTTCAAAACGAATGAAAAAGATAAATAAAAATAATTTACAAAATAAATTTAAAATACCAATTAATAATAGCATTAATAATAATAATTTAATAGAAAGTTAGAAAACATGGAATTTTAATGGTTTAAAATATTTTAATTTCTAATTTTACAAGAGTAATAAGAAATGAAATAAATAAAAAATATTAAAGAATTCAATGATTAACGAAATGAATATTATAGTGCTTCTATTGTAGTTTTATCAATACGCAAATTTAAATAAGTATCTTAAACCTGAATAATAAATACAATATTGAAATAATATCAATAAATAATTAAAATAAAAAGATTAAATAATAATATATACTTATCAATGATTAGGATTATAAAATAATTGCAAAAATGAATTAACAATACAAATAATATAAAAAGTATTTTATCAAAATTATAAAACATAGAATCGATTAAAATTCCTTAATTTCTAATATCACAGGGCGTAAAACTGATTAAATTAAACGAGGCACAGAAAAATTTTAAATTAAATAAACCGGTTCAAACCGATTTGTTTCCTAGCCATGAGGCGATTATAATGAAAATTAATTGTAAATTTATAGTTAATTAGAAATAATAATAATAATAAAGAATGCAATGTTTGTAAACTGAAGGAAGAGAGAGAAAATAGATAAAAGAGGACTGTGGATGGGAAGCTCTTTCTATCTTTACAGGCAACCTTGACCTTCGCATTCCCAATACACACAAAGTCGAGGCCGGGGCTTAAAACTTCACCCGACCCTCTCACAATCCAAATATCATTTTAACTTTAGAACTTCATACTTTAATATAACTTTACAAACATAGAGTAGTATTTATTATTCTATAGAACTAAAAATAGAAATTTGTTTTGCGACATGGGTTAATTGCTTTGTTCATCGTTTAATTTGTGTGTGTAATTTACATAAATATAGGGCAAATAAGTAGATGATATTTATTTCTAGGCTAAATTGTATGAGAATATCGTCTTAAATTAGACTCGATTATCCAGTTCTAACCGGTTAGAGCTAGTTTTTGAACTACACCACATAAAATTTTATTAGCTACTTTCCTTGTGTGATTTTTTTATTTAAAAGTAATACTGACAAGATTTAAAGTTTAAGGTGAAATTTATATTTTTTATTATTATATTTCTTATTATTTTCACACTTATTAATATGTATCAAGTTTTGGAAAAAAAGAATATTGTAAGAAAAAGAAAAGAAAGAGCACGATAGTTTATTTTTTTTTCTTAAATAAAAAAAAAAATTAAAAGCTTTGTTTTAAATGATTTCTAGTAATTATTTAGTGATTGATTAGCCATAAATTTCTATTTGACTTAATACTTTAATATAACTTTACATATATGGAGCAATGTTTGTTGCTTATTGTTTCATAATTTTCTTTTATGTTTACATAATGGTGATCATAACATTGGATGAGATATTTAACTTAAATTAAACTTGTATAAGAAAATGAATATTTGTATCGAATCATTGGAAAAGGGAGAGTAGAATGAATGTTTAAGAACAAAACAAGGAGAAGGAAAAAATGGTAAAGAAGAAAAATAAATTTAATATTAACCTTAGTTACGTATATACATAAAAATAACACGGTATTTTTTCGTTGTTATGTGGGGAAAAAACGTATAAGAAATATTTTATCTTTGTTAATTACTTATTTTTGATTTACTGTAAGTGTAGGAAAATAACAAAAATAATTTTATTAGTCTATTAATACATTCATTTTTTGTTGGAGTAACTTCAATTAAAACACGAAGTATTTCTATCCCTATATCTCAATTTTATACGTTTATTACATAAGATGATCGTGAAAGTTTATCGTTCCTTCAGTATAATATAATAAGGCTAATATAATAAAAGGCCCTCAGACTAATATCAAAGAGGCACCTAAAATATTTAAACAATTTACTCACAAAAACAAACAAAATAGAAACGAAAATAACATAATATACAATCTTTACGTTACGTTTATCATTTGTTTTGTATCATATAATCGTGATCGTTAATTATATCATAATCATATATCATCATGATAGTTTATCGTTCATCGTTTAATACAATATCATCTTGATCGTTAATTGTTAGTTCAATACAATATAGTCGTAATCGTTTATAGTTCAACGATATTTATTTTGTTTGGGTAATTAATTATTATTGGTTGGGAGATTTGTGCCTAAATCTGTACATACTTGGCTGCATTTTTTTTTTCTGTCTAAAACAATTCCCGATTTTTAACATTTGATTAATAAAAACCCAAGAAAAAATCAAATAAAACATCTCCAGAGAAAACACATAACAATTTGAAAAATGAAACAGTCAACAACACAAGCAACCAACCAAAAAGACATTGAAATGATAAAGATAGATTGCAGTGTTTCTCACATCCACCACCAACAGCGCTCGCTGTTGCCAGTCATCTACACAAATACCCCAAGACTGGTAATGTGTTATCTATTTCATCCATTTTGTTCATTTTGCCCGTATCTTGTTTTATTTTCATTATTATATTAATTCACTAATCGTAAATTTGCAGCATTATTAGAAATTACATTATACACTTCAAAGTCGTCTTTAGTTATTTTGATTATCACAATTTATTATATAATTTTTTTAAAAATTGTTATTTTTTAAAAATTTATTTTAATTTTAGTAATTATTAGTTGAGTAACTAGTTTTATCATTAGAGATAAATTCATAATGTAATGATTTAGCTTATGAACTGTACTAGCCTCCACAATACCCTAATAGTAAAAATTCTAATTAAAAAATTTCATACATGTCCATTATTTTTATATATTATTTTGTCACCGACAGATAGATGTCATCTGGTCGGACCATATTTGACGTAATTTTCTAAATGAATAAAACAATAAAAAAAAAAGGTCTTCCGAGGGAATTGGAGTGAATTTTAATTTAATAACAGTTTCATAATCCCTGAAAGGTAGAGATTAAAATGTTTTAAAATATCAGACCTCCCAGACAATCCGAAAACCGATGATTACTGTCACCACTCCCTGACAGAGGCAGCAATAAAGGTGACAGGAGTACTGGAGTACTGTGACCTAGTTCTGGAGGGAGATATATCCCCTGGGTCAGACGGGTTGACCCGGTCACCTTCCCCCCCGCAAACCTTCAACCTTCAACCTTACCACCAAACTAGTTCAACCAAATAATTGAATAATAGTCTGGTCATTTTATGCGGTTCATTTTTTTATTTTTTTTATTGAAACTATAAAATGGCTGATACATAAAAGAAAAAAAATCTATCACTACCAATAGTTTAGCTTGGGTATTATCCTCAGTGAAATAGTTTATCATCCCTTACATAATTTCGGAAACAAAACCTCTAAAGTACCTTTAATTTCGTTTATTTAAAATAATTAAAAATTTTGCATTGATAGCAGTAATAAAAAATTAACAAATAAGAAATATAAAGGAATTGAATAATAACTAAAAGATTAAATAGAGACAGTCGGGTAGAGATTTAAAAATGAAAGATAGCCGAGTTTGTCCGATCTCTTCCGATTCAAATTACATGTACACGGCTTCCTAATGTTTTCTAAAATATTTTAGAATTTCACACCTCCAAAAAACCATTAAACACAATGTTTTATAGCAATAGAAAATTCAAATTTAGTGTTTTAAATTTTCGCCTTCAAGTGAATGTTGTGTTTAGTTTATGTTTTAATTTTCACAAGTTGTTATTAGGATTTCTTATCTAAATATTAATAAATTAATACTGTTACAAATAGTTCGTATAAATGTTCGTGAATTTACAACTACAGGCTTTGTAGGTATAATCTAAATTCTATCCTGTCTTCTGGTGGTATATCAGCAAATTTTGCTGCCTGGAGTTTTCTCGCAATTTAAAATGGTTCTCTATTCCAAACGACCTCACTTAATTTAACATAACAAAATTGTTAAAAAAAGTTTACCCATAAAATAGATAATAATAATAATAGTAATAATAAAAGGGAGAACTAATTTCAAACGACTACAGAGCGTGAATAATTGGAGTGGTTTTTACAACTACTTTGAAGTTTTATTTACCTTTTCATTTAAGTGAGGATGCCTATTACGCTATACGATAACGACCAATTAAGCCTCCCCGGTCATAAATAGTTCCATGAAATGAAAAACAGTAAAATAAAAATGTGGGGATGGATTATCAAAAAAGGCACAATGAGTCTTCACCACACCTTCCATTGTGAGTCTTCATAATAGATGCACCGGCACGATCTCTTCGCAGCACAATCACGTCTGGTATTCCAGTACAAACAAGTGGTGTAACATCAAATAAGCAACAATCGGCTTGTCCTTACTAACATATTTAAAGATTCTAAGTATATAATATGAACGAAAAGTATTGGAATAGTCCCCTAAGAATAATTAGATTATCTCGACTTGTCGGAAATTGTAAATTGTTACACTTGTCAATTATCCAATAGCTAATGATTGTAATAAAAACGTATTGATTACACTGATGAGGATTTTTGATTATGAAGTCGGTGAAGGAATGATTGTTGTTAAAAGGGAGGATTGGCAAAAAAGAGATGGGAATAAATTTCAAAAAGAGCGCAGCACGAACTCTCATCCTTCTGCAGAGTTTATAAAAACAACTTTACATTACATTACATTTTTGGTTTTTATGACTTATGTAGTTTATGTTTAACCCATTTATTCATTAAATTATTTCTTTTAACTTTTTTTTTCGGAAAAGACTCCCATTGGAATCCTATACTACTTAACCATGGTTAGGAGTCAAAGTTTTTCATTTTGTGGGACCACCACTCAATGAAAAAAGTCAACGTCCCAGGGCGGATTCGAACCGGGACCGCCAATAGACGTCAAATTGGTAAGACTGTGTCTTAACCTAGCTACGGGCGGCCCTCCTTTTAACTTATTTATTGATTTAATTATTTCTTTTAACTAACTTTTATTTATATTAGTTTTTTTTTATTTATTTGATTTTTGAAAGCTGACCTACTGCTGTGACTTTATGGCTTCGGTTTTAATTTCAATTCCCATCTAATTATAAATTCGTTTAATGGATAGAATGTGGGTAGCGGATAACTGGAGAGGCGAAGTCTGAAAGAGTAAAATAGGAAGAATAAAATTGTCAATTAAATGAAAAAAAAAATTCAAATGGAATGAAATTGTTAAATAGAAAAAAAATTAAAATATTTGTATTTAGTGAGTAGACGAGTATTGATTGTAAAAGGATAGGGTAGGAAAAAAAATTGTTGTTATATCATGTTAATTATATTACATATGTATTATATATAGGTTATATCATGGATTGATTGGTATGCAGTGTATTGTAGCAACCCAATGTATTTGCGCAGCACGGCTAAATAAAGCAATTCTCTTTAATCAAAAAATAAAAGTTTTTAACTAAAATGGAACTTTTTATTTATTTTTTCGAAAATCACAAAAGATTCAATAACTTCAATCTACACTAAACTTATCAGTGGTTTAGAGTAATCTTGTAGGCCTATGTAAACGAATTAACCCAAGATGTAAAATAAAACTTTGGAGAATTTTTTCCTTATTTGACTAGCAAATTTGAACTATTTACTCCAAAGGAACAAATTCTTAAAGACATTTACATATTAATATTAAATATTAAAAATTCAGCTTTTCAAAGCAATAGTGAAGTTGAATTTGGATAAAAGTGTGAGAAGTCATGACTTCGGCAGAATATTAGTATCTTCCAAAGATTTATTGTATATTTATATGAAAATTCTGATTTAAGAGTTTCAACAGATGTTGAAAACAAATCTGTCTTAATTTTCATTAAAAAAAAAATGTTGCTAAGCCATTTTACTGGAATAGCGTTTTGTAATTTTTAATACATTTAAGCTCATTTAATACGATTAGCAATGTTTTATTCTTATTCTACATAAATAAAAATAAAAAAATCGATTCGTATATAACTAACAAATACATGGAGAGCAAAGGCGGAATACGACAATATAAAACATATCATAATTATATAAAATTTTTATTCTTAGCTCCTAAAACTCGTTAACAAGAGTCCACAAGCACATATCTAATATTTTTCGAAATAGTATCAGATAAAAGTGTCATTTAAACCAATGGTCCCACTTGTTAGTCACCTTTTTAGTGTCAAAAGCTAAACATCAAGTAAGACTACACTAGGGGTATTCATGATCTTTGGTTTAACATGTTAAAGCGTGTTAAATGGAAGAACTTATGTTAAATGGAGAAATATTTCCTTCTTTCACCATGTTAAAACGATATAACATGGTTGAGAGACTGTTACTCGGTCTGTTAAATGGTGTTAGTATTGTTTTGGATGTATTTAAAACTAATAAAGCAATGGATGACAATAATAATAATGTGATAACAGTTAATTAGCTCATTTTGATTCTCTTCCTCACAAGATCAACAAGGCATTCGGTAGCCAAACGTTTACAACAACTTTCACTTTTCACTCAATTTAGGCATGTTTTAATAAATTACTTAAATGAAAACCTAGAAGTAAATAATATCATTTTTGGAAGGAAAGATTATAAAACAAGTTGCTCAAAAAATCCGCTAGGAGTTCTTTAGCATTTAACATTTAATAGTGCTGCTCACAACCGTATACTTATAACATTTAATAGTGCTGCTCACAACCGTATACTTATAACATTTAATA
>NW_027106661.1:428646-469187 GCF_000696795.3 Halyomorpha halys
TAACATTTAATAGTGCTGCTCACAACCGTATACTTATAACATTTAATAGTGCTGCTCACAACCGTATACTTATAACATTTAATATGGTAAAACATTTTACATTTAATACATCATCATGAATTAGAAAATATTATATCTGGAAACTTAGCGAGCAATGATCAAACAAATCAAATAACAAATAGAAAATACAGAAGTCCATATAAATAAGGCAATATAACTCTTTTAACACTATTATTTACTTATTATTAACAAACTTGTTGTTTGTTTTTTAGTGGGTTTAATTTAATTATTAATCATTAATAATTTGCAAAATGATATCTTCTCTCTGTAATGTATTTTTATTATTATGTAGTTTTATATTAAAAAAATATTGTTCAAAAAGTAATTTCCTAAATGTTTTTTTATCAATATTTAATAATTATTTTTTAAAAATTAAAAATCTAAATATCAGGAAAATTTTTTAAATTAATTAATTTTGATACCTACTTCAACCATTGTGGGAAACGATAAAAAGTCTTTTTAAAAAATAAAGAGTAATGAGTATTTATTTTGGGGTACATGAGCTCGATTCAATTAATAGTAAAAATATGATTTTTGTTTTATTATTGGATAATTTTGTTTCGTTGACTCTGTGTAAATAAATTTCATTCAACTCTTAAAAACATATAAAATGCTATTTCGTTATTTTTTTTTCCTAACTTGGAATGATAGAACAATTGTATTCTGTAAAAGAACACTTATCAAAATATTTTCCAGAATTATATTCCAAGGCCGCAGACAGCAGTGAGTTTTCCACTCGGGAAATGTGTTGTTTTGGGTTTCCATCACTTCTTCCAGACTTGTTTGCCTTTCGCCGAAACCAGCTGAACCATAAAACATCCTAAATACAACCGACTCGGCAGCGCAATCTATCGACTCGACAAGGGAAACAAAACTAGGTCAGTAAAATTATCAAAGATGTCTCCACAACAATTTCCTAATTAATTGATCTAAAACCAACAGTGTAGTAAAATATTATCGTGATAATCAGGTGTCAGCTATAACATACACTCAGCGATGCTTTGCTGAATACAAATTTGTTAATTTATTTTACTATTTAAAGAGTAAAATCGGGGTAGCACAGAGGTAAGGCACTATGCTACTAACTCCATGACCCGGGTTCGAATACGGCTGAGGCAAATAATTATTTTCTGTCGAACTGTACCCGTGAGTCAACCCTGTGGGTCGTAGAGGCTTCCTAGGATCCACTCAGCCTAATAAAGTTGGATTGGGTACGTTTAATTAGGGAAAATCTGGTGGTTGAGGTTGATCTTGAAAAGTACGTTGTTCTAAAAACAGTGCTTCCTTACAAAGCACTCGACTTCTAACCATTCGTGGGTAATAACGGTTTATTTATATATAAACATTGTTGTTATAACATTACAATTATTATTACTATTTAAACAATAAAACAAAAGTGTATCCATTATATTACAATGTAAATCACACAAAAAGTGGTACGAAATGTATGATAATTCTGAAATCCAACTCGCAAAGTTTAATTTCATTTAACGCACCACACAATTATTACCAGATACAGGAAACAGACATCAGACCAATAAAAATAACCTGAGAAAAAACAATTAATTAACAATATAATGCAATCAATGTTAATACAGAACTGACATAACTTTAAAAAAAATAATAATAAACTGACAAAATAATTTGTATTTGGAAGATAAAAGGCAAAAACCTCTATCTTTAAAATGGTAAAAATAGTAAATGGTAGTCAACCATCAACAACTAAGTTCAGAAAAGAGGTTCAGATTGTTGCTAAAAACATTCCCCAATTTAAACATTCCCCAAGCCAGGAAAAAAACAAAACAATTTAATGAATTATGACATCAATCGTTAAAATTGTATCTTTGAAAATTCCCTAAGGGCCGAAGCATGGAAGGTTTTTTAAAATAAAAAGTTGAGAGTAAAAGTGGATCATTAAAGTTTATGTTAATAAAAATTAATTTAATTAAAAAAAATAATTCATCCCTCTAAACGGATGGAAAGTTACTGCAAACCTTCTTAAACATATTCATAGATTGTTAGTAAAGTTGTCTAGAAATAATGGAGACTTGGTGCCAAAATAAAATTTGTCATTTAATTCGTTTTTTTTTTTAGTCCTGATGACAATTTAAATGTCATGTAAATCATTATTATCTCATGACCATATTGATCTATAAATCAGTAAATCCACCTCGATACAATGAGTAAAAATAAAAACAAATTAATTATAGAGAAGTTGGCGGTCAGAAAAAAAAACATAAATAAAGAAAAAATTATTTATTTATGCCGACATTTCGACTTGAGTTTCAGGTCTTCATCAGTGCTATGGAACAAAAGAGATAAAAAACATCATTTAGAAAAACTGAAAAGAAATAGTACACAAATAAATTTGGAATAAACATTTCTACTAATAACTCCTTACTTACCATTACCTGTTCTCTACGTTCATATTGCTTAGTTCTATTATTACGTTAAAAAATTATGGCCTTCAAGTCTCCAAAACAATTATTTAAACCATTTATATAATTTTTTAAAAACTTAATTAAACAATTCTCTGATCTTTGGGCCTCATAATTTTACATTTCACACGTTTTATATTTTTTAATCCTTAATTTTACTCCTATTTTATTATTATCATTTCGTATCAACTGTTTTTCTCAACGGTCTTTCTTGAAAGTTACGTTTCTAGTGAATCCTTTGTCCTTCCATCGCTCACTCTAGTGTGGCTTTCTACAATTTAATCAGTTTTAGCCAAGATTCCCCGCTAGAATATAAGTTTCTTCTCTCGTTCTCATGTTTCTTACTTTATTCATTTCCCATTCTCCATATTTCTTCTTCTACCTTTTTCCTATTTTAAAACTATTGTTTTTACATACGCTTTAATGTTTATCTAACAAAAAAATTTTTTTTTGTACTCATAGGTTACGTTAATACTCTAACTGCTATATATAAGTCACTTACCCATTGTGTCATATATTTAATTTTCTGTAATATTGTTCAATTTTTAGATTCAAATTGTTTTTCAGTTTTTTAGAAACTACTTACATATCTTCTTACCTACATAATATTATATTTCATCTTTCACTGTCATCAATCTGCTACTTTTTAATTCCATGGTTATTAATAAATTATTTTGAATAATTCCAAATTTGTTTGTATACTATTTCTTTTCAATTTTATGTTTCTCTAAATGATGGTTGTTATCTCTTTTGTTCTATAGCCCTGATGAAGACCTGAAACTCAGGTCGAAACGTCGGGATAAATAAATAATTTTTTGTTTATTTATGTTTTTTTTCTGACCGCCATCTTCTCCAATAGTTAATCTGCAGTTAACTATCTACACCTCATAATAAAAAAAATTCATTTAACTGTTTGTTACAATACAGACAATAATACGAATAAAATTGCATCCAACTAATGACGAATAAAGATTATATTTTAAAAAATAGTTTTAAATAAAATATATTGTAAAATAAAGATGAGAGAAGATGAAGATAGGAATAAAGTTGCAGGATGGAGCAGTGTGTGTGGAAGGTGAAATGTGAATTGAATCACCTTGACCTCTACTTTCTCCCACCACCGAAGCCCCTATCTCTAGTCTCTATACGCCACTATACGCTTCAGGTACCCACCTTTTAAATTAATAGTACTATATTTATTCTTTTTTAAATTTATTTAGTTATATATAGTCATAAATAATTTATACATATTATTCATGACTCTATTTTTATTTATTTATTTTATTTTATTAATTTAAAAAATTACATTCAATAATCGGCCTGTGCCAAAATAACACATTAAAATGATAGACATAAGTGAAATGTAAATATTACAGTTTAGACTATTAGAGCGTTGTAGAGGTTATACAATTTTTAATGTACAGTACTAATTGATCTCAAGTGATACAATTAATAATTTAATCAACCACAACTAAAATGAAGATAAAGTTAAAAAAAAAAAAAAGTAACTGAAAGGATTTTGAAATGAGCTGTAAATTTACAATTAGTGAAGTAATCATGAGGATCCAATAATATCTATTGCTAAGCACACACATACATAGCTAACTCTAATTGTAATATAATAAAATACATTATGTGGAGTTAAGAAAAAATACAGGGAGAAATGGCCGTTTGGTGAAAAATTATTTTTAGTAGAAAAATCGACTATATATTTAAATTTTTGAAAAGTTGGTATATTTCTGATGATATTTTTATATATTTAATTAAACTAATAAGTATCAATAACTATTTCGGCAAAAAATAACGACGAAAATACTAAATTTATTGTATTCGTTCATATTGATCTATTTTTCTTTATATAACATCGACATTTATTTATCAGCGGTTTTAATTTTTATTTATTTTGTAGAAACCTATCGAATTCTTTAATTTTGAATGAAGCTTTTACAAAGTGTTTGGCATTAATTTCTTTTTTTTTTAATAAAACTTTTTTCGCACTCTCATTTTATTGTTGATGAAAAATCCAGTCATATCAATGGCGGCATATTTCTTATAGTTGATGAAAACACAGGAGCAGTAAATCCATTAAAAAAAAAATATATGAATAAAGATTTCCCCGGATAAGTTCATAATGAAACTTTACTAATTTAAACTTTTTACGAACTATTCATCAAACAACAGGAAAGAGCCCCGTTGAGAGCAAGGAAAAAAATAGTTTTAGAATTGCCTGATAAATTGCTCTATAAGCTTTAATCAAGTTTAAAAAAAAAATGCTTAATCACAATAAGTTACTAAATAATATTTTTAGTTAATTTTTTTAAATAAGGATAGATAATTAATTTTTTTTAGGATCTAGTTCTGAAACTTCGAAAAACAAAAGTGTTCCCATTAATTTAGCATAATTGAAGAAAATAAAACGTTTTCTGTACTATACAAAATAATATAACATTGAAAACCAGAACATCTAATCGCACAAAAACATGGAATCCTTAATGTAAAATATATTTTAAAAAAATTAAAATCTGTACCACTACAATCCATGGAGAGTCAGGGGTTTAGTACTTCGTAACGAAGTACTGATACTAGACCAACAGTTGTGCAAGGAGGTGATTTGGTCAGAATCACGCTCGACCGCCAGATTTTTACCAAATTAAGGGTACCCAATTAAAGAGGCTGGGTGGGCCCCAAGACTCCAGAAACCACAGGAGTTGACTCACGACTGCAAGTAAAATATATATTTTTCTTAATCATGTGTCTCTATTGTTATGTTGAAAGAGTTGAGGTAAAATAAGGTAAACAAATAAATAAATAAAATTTAAAAAATCCAGTGTGCACCATTTACATTTAAAAAATCTACTATCAAATTCTTTCATATTCACAATAATCGATAAGAGATGGTTACTTTTTTAGAATAAATAAATATTAATCATTTTCATGAAGTACAAAAACGATATTCTACTTTTCTGATATAACAATTTAACAAAATATTAGAAATCCATGTGAAGTGGACTGGGATCGGAACAGATCGGCTATTATCGATTGTGTGAAAAACTTTTTCTCGTTTAATTATTTATCAAATTTTGTAATATTTTGTATCTATCCATAGTTTATTACTGCTAGCAATAAAGAGCTGATTAATTATTTCAAACAAACAAAATTAAAAGTACTTTGGAGGGATTTTTTTTTTTTTTTAATTTGGTATTTAAACCCTATCAGACAATTTCAAAGAAAATAACACCTAGCTCATATTAAAGATCACTTAAATGCATATTTATGTGCCATCCTTAATTGAAATATTTTCGATAAAATTAAAAAAAAAATAGATTATATATTTTATATCATGATACTACTACACAGTACCACATTTTTCATCTGAAATTATTTTCAAAATGAGGGTCAGATAGTATTCGAGTAAACACACTTTATATGATGCGAATGAGTTCACCATAACTTAGAGAAATCGTAATACATAAAATAAAACGTCAAATTAATACCAAGAAAGAACAATAACTTTTTTTAGTACATTTAAAATAATTAATTAATCAAATTACTCATTATCACTAATAAAACTACAAAATATAATATATAAAACTCAATGTGTTTGTTTGTATTTTATGCGATTTGTCTCTATCTGAAGAATAAGAAAACCAACACTAATGATTGTATTTAATGACTTTTTATTCACTAACAATTAAAAAAATATGAAGATGATTTCAGTAAAGCAGATAAACAATATTATTTTATGAATATACAAATAATATTCGTTTATAGCGTCGGCTGAAACCTTTAAATACAATTTCAAAGAAAATTAAAAACTAGAAATTTTCGTTCATATAGGTCTTTTACTTTTTATCCAATTACTACTTTAATTTAACTGTTAGAAAGCTGAATGCTACAATATCTTTTTATCTACATTACCGCTATTAATTTAATTCCTTTAAAAAGTTAAATATAGATTTAATATTAAGAAACACTTTTTTAACGTTTTATTTTATATCTACGATTCTAATTTCTTTAATTAGATCCGGTTAGTGCCATTTGGTTCAGGATGTAGAGTCCTATCTACCGAGTGTAGATCGGTCGAGTCATATTAAAGTTATTATGTTTTTTTACCATAAATTTTTATTATATAATGTTATTAATCCTCATAAACTAAATAGATATAATACTTGTATTTATATAAATAATTGACGGAATTAATTCAAATTATGAAGAAGATAGGAGTGCGGTCACAAAAAAAAAAAAAATGTCACAACTTTTTATTTGTCGAAATTTACTCTTCTTTAAATGACGTTCTCTTAGGTTTTTTTGTGTTGTTCCTACTTTTTATGATATAGAGCTCCGAATGAAAAATTAGTTTTTTTTAATCGCTTTTAAACAGCCGCCATTTTTTAATCCACCTACCTATACTAGGCAGACTCATCAATTTTGACTAGTAATTATACTTAGTTTTTATTAAAGTAATCAAAAATTGGGGTGAGGTAACTGCCTTTTTTTCCTTCCTGGCTCTTGTACTAGAAGTATTTCTGGATCTGCTTGGTATTAAAAAGGTTGCGACGATATGAACTGAACACGCTGGAAGGTATGGAGGATTGGATTCTCCTTCCCTGACCCTTCCACTAGAAGGAAGCGATCCGGTAAAGCAAGAAGACGCAGAAGACTTAGAAGTGAGAACTAACGGTAGTTAATTTTTTGTCGACCAGGTACCACTGACCCAATGAGAACCCTACACCATTTAGGTCACCGGCCTGCCCACGCATTACGGTGCCTTACCCCCTTCACTCTATAATACGAAGAAATTATTATGTTACAGTTTCCAAATGTTTGAAGTTTCAAATTAAAATTAAAAATAACAATTAGGGAAATTCAATATTTACAACATCAAAACCTATATATGTATGGAAAAAAATTGATATATCATCTCCAATCCAGAAGCATTGAAGATGATATATCAATTTTTTTAAAAGTAAATCCGAAAGGAAATTCTCAAATTGAATATATTTTCGAAAAACTTGTTATGTAGGATCATGATGAATAAAAATCATATACGTTTTATTGACATTTAAAATGTGGAAAAAAAAATAAAAACCACGAACTAAGGATATTTTTGAACATTCAATTACACGGCATGTTAATTGTTGTAGGATGTACTTAAAATAAATATTACATCCAAAAATAATAATAATTTTCTAGAAATCGTGGAAATATAAAAGTAAGTTTTCCTGAAAAATGGTATGATAAAATACAAAATGGTACTAGGAAGAAATTTTTAAGAGTTGCTTCAGAATCCTATTTTATGTGTGATAAGATAAAATGCATAAAATTGGAAATTGGATTTTTTTTCTATTTTCGGCCGCATTTTTTTTTCTGCAATGAAGGGGAATGCCTGTTTTGGCACTTAATAGCTTAACGTAATGCAGTATAAAACCCTAGAATATGTATGCAGTAATAAAAACCTGTAAAATAGGCCATAAAAATAAATATAAAGGGAATATGGTCTGAGTGAAGTCCAAACATCTCAAATAGCAATTAAACTATCCATTGTAAGCCAAACTTTCGCCCGAATTTACCGGACTTCGTCAAGGTTAGAAAAAGATATAAACAACTAAATTAAAGCAAGTAAGATTTAAAATATATTAAAATGGGCAAAGAAAAGTAAAGAGAAAAAAAAGATGAACAGTGAAAATTTTAAGTATTATCTTTCTAATGACTTATTATAATAATGAATAACATAAAATTGGAAGATAGAATTGCTTGTTCTAAGCATAATGATACTGCAAACCTCTCGAAATAATAGTTACCAATTCCGACTTAATTGGATTTTAGTTTGTTTTTCTACAAAAAAAAAAAAAAAAAACCAAATGAATGGCCACAGACGACGAATTTTAAACAAACTATTTTTATCTTTCTGCTGCTAATGAAATTCGTATTTCATAGTTCCTAAATTTACGAATAACAGATATGATAAACTTTATAACTCCCAAGAATACAACAGTTTAACAAAATATTACAAAGCCGTCTAATATATCATTGAGATTGGGCACGTTCTACTGTTTTCGATTTTTCAGTCGAGTATCTCTAATTTTTCCTTTATTCTCCTTTAGTTAACAATAAAATTCTTTTATATTTCATGAAATATCATTTTATATAATTACTATCAATAATGGTCGATTATTTCATATAAACAAAATTAAAGGTACTATGATGGAAGTATTTTTTTTTTATAATTCGGCATTTAAGCCCTGTCATACAATTTATATGCATATAACACCTAGCTTTATTTAAAAATAACTTGGCAGTACAGAGATAAAATGAGCT
Source organism: Halyomorpha halys (assembly GCF_000696795.3). Lineage (NCBI taxonomy): Eukaryota > Metazoa > Arthropoda > Insecta > Hemiptera > Pentatomidae > Halyomorpha > Halyomorpha halys. The sequence goes on from NW_027106661.1 coordinate 437,463, forward strand.
TAATCAAAATCGTGAGAGCAGTTTTCGAGAAAATCGAAAATATATGTAAAATCGATTCTATAAAGTTGCACTTCCACTTTTAGTGGATTCTTCGAAAAAAGTCACCATTAACATTCCAGCCACATGATATAAATATTTAGTTTCGGTTTCGTGTAACTTTTAGTTCTTTAATAGTCTGTTCACACATAGACTTTCACAAACGAGTATTTCAGTCAAAAACTTCGATATTTTGCTCGAACACATAACATCCCCTTACTATATTTTCCTTATATAAGTAACTGCAAGTAAAACGAGAAGCTTGTGGTGGTTAACAGAATCGTAAGCATTTTTGAAATCAATATGAAACTACACATATGAATCCGACTTTGAACTATTACGGCTTCATAAATCCAAATCGATCACATATAACAGTAGCAATAGGTACGGGAAGTTCTCAAAGGCCTATACGTATCTATTTATATATTGCAATCGGAACATTTGTCTGTTACAAAGAGTCGCAAGGGATGAGAAACAATTATTTGCGTGGGGTATAACCGCAGGGCAATATCGAGTTGGCCATCTTCCAATCAGCTGTCCCACTCTGTTGCTGGAATTGGAGGTAAATTGAATTGGAAACGATTCTATCACTCTATGTTCCATTAGAAGAAATAGTTAGATAGTTCTCTTTAAATATTTAAAATGTCAGAGATGATAATTTTAAGAAAAATATTTAAATTTTAATGCAAATATTTTATATTTTAAATGCTTAATATAGATCTGTAATTGAAAAATTAACTTTAACCTACTTTACTGAGTTCGAGAAATTTGTACTTTTTTTATTTCATGTAAATAATAATAAAGTTTTTCATTCAACTATTTTAAGTCTCAGTATATTCTTAAATGAAGCAGAAAACTTTTCTTGGTGAAAAGTCTAGCTGTTCTGGGATTTACTTCTCAATACAAGAATTTCATTATATATTCTTATCGTTGGTAGAAAGCTTTCATAATATTGATCTATAAGATCCATTTTTCAAAATTACTTTTAAAAGTGAGTGAATTTCATCTTCCAAGTTCAGTAGATACTCTACGAAACCTACTGCTTTTTAGATTAAAAATAAAATCATTACTTTAAGTTAATACCCTAATGGGCGAAAATTTCAAACAATATATTCTGTTTCCAGTTGCTACAAAAATTAATAAAAAGTTTGTTCCAGCCAAGAATACAACAGTTTGAAAAAATGTAACTGTCATATGCATTTGACTGAGATCGGGAGAGTTCGGACACGCTCGGCCATCTCCGATTTTTCAGTGTTAACAGGAGTCATTATTTCTCCATTTTTCTTCATTAGTTTATAATCAAATTTTTGAATAGTTCATATTTATACATTTTTTATAACTGATGTCAATACAATATGGTTAATCACTTCAAATTGAGCAAATTGAAAGTAATTTAGAAGAAGAATTTTTGAAAATGTTTAAACTATTTCATTAATTATAAAACGAATGTTGCATTAAATGCCATTTCATTTTAAATTGATATAATGTGGAATTATATCAAAATACATTGATATTAGTTTTATCGAAACCGTTAAGAGCCGATTTTTGAAAAAAAAAATTGATTATACAAACATTATAGAAGCTACCTTGGACAAATAACTAACTTGGAATCCTTGCACAATACAGAAAAGTCAGGAAACTGCACGTCGATTCCTTCTATTATAGCACTTACTAGACAAACGGTCTAAACTTCCAATCAATTACATAAGGCTGATCTACACGACTACAATATGGTCTATCAGGACATACGGAGTCGAGCTTCGAATTCTTTTCATATCCAATCTTTACAACCCTAAATCCCTCGAAAAATTCTCAATGCTCCTAACTATGTGAGAAATAAAATCATACATAAAGACCTTAATGTTTCATATGTAACCGATCTAGCCCGAATCAGATATCAATCCTTTCATTATAAACTCCCTAAGCTTCCAAACCCACTAGCTTTTAACCTTTCTTCTTCTTCATTCCTAACAATCCTCTGAGGTGCCTGAAAAGAAGATGCCCTCGAGACCTTCTATGGTAAAAATTGTTTTTGAGTGCTACCAATGGGTAGTTTCTCTACATGCTTGGGCCAAACCATTATGATAAATCAAATTTACTACATGTATTTTTATATAAAGTTGTAATCATTCGATTTTTTTTTTGTTTTATTATTTTTAAGCAAATAAATCACCATCGAAACTAACTTATAAATATAAAATAAGTTAGATAACAATAGAAAATTTGAATAAAGCACTTTCCCTTAGAAGTGCCATTCATATTCCAAGACAATCTCACAAAATTATTAACTATGCAAGAAGTGTCTACAGTTTTAAGGTCAATGGCGAACACATTATAAAAACGACGCGTGGTTTTAGAAATCCCACGAAGTGATCTATATCCTGCAGACCATGAACTTTCAGTTCCGTTTTTATTTTAATCACAGATTTTATGAATCGCATTCGAGACTAGATAATATAAAATTTATAATCATCATAATAATTATGACAAAGTTGGAGATAAATCAATATAAGGAAAAAATTATAATAATTAAAGGAAATTCTATTAAACCTCATTAAAAAAAATCAGATATTCTTTTTTGAATTTGACACTCGTAAAAAATGTTGTTCGGCTAGAGATATCCTCTAAAATATAATGTAAACGTCAATTCAAATTTTTTAGCTAATTGGTTGAGACGTTCGCACGGTAGTGGTATAGTACCCTCTAAAATTTTTAAAAATTTATTTTATTGTGTAATATTTCATTCTGTCCTATATTTATTGACAATGGTAAGAGGGGTCATAGATCATATTCACACCATATTGACAAATTAGAAGAAAAAAGATAGTAATAATAAAATATAAATAAAATTAAACCTAAAGTAAAATAACATCTTAAATATTATTTCTATTTGGAGTATTTGAAGACAGCCTGGGAAACTCCGAATGGAACTCTTCCCCCCACATATAGAGGAAAGAGCAGGACTTCGGAGATCCTAGCGCTTCTCTCTCAACCGTGACATTGCTACTAATACCAATGGAGGACGAGTGAGGGCGCTAATCGCACGTCCAATAATTTAAAAACTCAAAAAGTTGGAAAATTCAAAGCTTTGGTATTATGTATAAAAAGTTTCCAAAACATTAGGACTGTCCCGACAAACTTTTTATTCCACCTAAAGCTATGGACAGAGCTTTTTTTATTCACCCACGGTATGGACTAATTTCTACGAAATTCATACAGAAATACAACATTGTTTGCAGTAAATGGATTAATATTCACCACTATCACTCAAAAATTTTATGGACTAGAACGAAATTTTTATCTAATTTCTTGTATATTTTCAAGTAAAGAATTGAAAAGCATAGTACGGACAATGTTCACGTTTATGATAAATAAATATCACATACATAATACGATTCGTTGGCTGATTTCAATAACTTAATCTATATAGAAAATCCTTAAAAAACAACTTTATGTTAAAGGCATTAAGTTCAAAATATATCAACCAGATGCATCGAAAATGTTTTTTAAACCAAATTTTGATGGAAGGAATGATCACTGAAATTGAGAACTTCAACACTACTGATTGATGGAATACTTTTTCAAAACACAAGATGCTCGGAAGTGTGTAAGTAAAGTCAAAGCCTTGCCAAGCGTTTTCCTCAGTTAGCCCAAAAATCCTTCTTATATTATATTCTTTATGTAATATGATTTTATTTAATTTGTTCTAATTTTATTTTATATATTCTGTTAATTATTGTTGTTCATCTTTATCTTTTCAAATTCATTATTTTCATTATATTTTATAATTTTATTTTTATTTTGTATTTTACTTTAAGACTCTAAAGCCTAATTTTGAATCCTGTAATATTATTCTAAACGGATCAATTTTAGAATAAATAAAAGATATTATTATTATATAAATCTTGTGTGGTGGGCGCATTAAACAACATTCACAACCCTGAAAGAGCGAACATTTCAGACAATAAATTGTTATTTTTCTGTTATTATTAAAATTCGTATTTTAGGATTTTTTTTAACTTGGAATGACGATTAATAAATTTGTTCCTGACAGGAATATACTGTTTAACATAAAAAACAAAACATACGTATGAAACATTCAAGAGAGATCGGGGTATCTCGGCTGTCTTCGATTTTTTAGTTTTTAATCCTTTAGTTAATCATCAAATTCTTTCATTATTTTTAATTTTATAACTGTAAGCGTTGCAAAATTTTAAATTATTTCAAATAAAGAAAATTTCAGAAAGTTTAAAAGTACTTTAGAGTTTGTTTTTAAATTCGGAATTTAAGCGCTGTTAAGCAATTAAAGAATGAATCCTAACAAAAGTTATAGATCATTAAGTTTTCTAAGATACACAAAGTTTAATAAAAATAGTTAGTACTGTTTAGAGATAATTGAAAAAAATGTGTAGAATCGATTATATAAAGTTGCACTTCCGCAAAGGTTGCTCTAACATTCCCACCATATATTTAAAATTAGTAATTTCAGATTCGCACGTATTTTCTTATTTTGGGCTTGGCTGTTCACACACAGAACATTCGAGACTCGTTTATTTGGACTCAAAACCTCAGTACCTCAAAACGTTAATTTTCGTTAGCAACTGAATTAGAAACTTTGTAGGTTTGGAATACTTATCTTCACCGTAAATTACAAATGTAGGTAAGTGAAAGTAAATAAAAAAAAATTAAAAAAAAAAAACGACCTATGGTTTGTTCCGTTGTTCTTTTCGGACTGAGCTATACTTTATTCGCCAATAATTCAGCAACCATTTTATCTTTATTCAGCAGTTAAATGCTCCCTGCCCCCTCCGAAAAAAGATAACCTTGAAGATTGTTTCCTTATACTATATAATGACCAGTAGAAGACATTGTAAGAAGAACCTGGGGACGAAGACAGAACAGATACAGACAGACAATGGAGGGGCTTCCACCTGTAGCTCTATACAACAATAGTCTGCCGGTGGGAGATCTGGCAACCTGGCCTCGCTCTACGCGTTCTATGTATCCAGTCTATTGGGTCACTATCTGTACTCACTATACCCTCACTTTACTCGCATCTATATCCACCATCAATACGTGTATTAACACGAACGATAATTAATCAATCGAAATAATCTAACTCCATAATTCTTACATCATCAGAACTAATGATATACGTCTAAAGGAGCCTACACGTTTGCCTAATCAAATTCGCACACAAGCTAGCGTCATTTGGAACATTTAATGAATATTATATTTAATGAAATATATACTGAAAAATCAGTAGTAAGTGAATTTATTTTAAGGAACCTAAGGAACCCTAAGGCGTACAGATATCAGTTAGCACTCGAATTAAAACTAGTTTAATATGCTATAAAGTAGTTTATGCTATACAATGTTGTTGTTAGGGGTTTATCTTCGCAGGTTTTCATGATATTTACCAAAATAAATTATCTCAGGATCCATTGGAAGTACAGATGTCTGCCAGCAATCAAATTAAAGTATTTTTATGTACTATAAAGTATTTTTGTCATAGTAGTAGATGAATTTTTATTAGCATATGAAATCAGTTTATTTTAAAAAATATCATGAAAACTACTACACATACGATGTACGTCATTAACTAAATCATAGCATATTCGACTAGCTTTAATTTAAGTGCCGATAGACATCTGTACTAGTACAAAAGCCGAAGAGGAGAAAAAATGCAGTTATTTCGCCAATTTTTGATTACTTATTTGAAACCTAGGTATAATTACTAGTCACAATTGATGAGTCTGCCAAGTATAGGTAGGGGGAATAAAAAATAGCGGCTGTTTCAAAACGTAAAAATAATTAATTTTTTATTCGGAACTCTATATCTTTACAACTATCAACAACAATACAAAATCTAATAGAGCATCATTTAAAGTAGAGGGAATTTGCTAAAATGTAAGCCCTTATAGAGTTATTTACGTTCAATAGTTCTCGAGATATAGCTTTTTAAAAAGCAACATTTCATAAAAATGTTTTATGGAACGTAGTGAACGATCAGTAGTTAGTGAATATATTTTGAAAAATCTAAATCTTAAGAACCTTTTGTCGTACAAATGTCAATTAGCACTCAAACTAAAGCGGGTTTAATAAGCTAGTAGTAGTTTTCACGAAATTTGCTTAAATAAATTGATTTATAGTTGTTCGGACAAATTTTCATTTGCCAAATTTATATTCATATGTGAATATAATAAAAACTACTATCCCTACGAAAATAAGTGTCATAAACTATTTTATAGTAAGTTAAATTTCCTTTATTTTGAGTGCTGGCAGACATATGTTCGTCTTATGGGTCTTGAGATATATTTTTTCGAAACTCCAACATTTTATACGAACAACTAGAAATTAATATTTTGTGAGTTTATTATGGCTCATATTTCAGCAAATTGACTCTTCTTTAAATAATGTTCTTTTAGATTTTCTAGTGATGTTGGTAGTTTTTAAGACATAGAGCTCCAAATGAAAAATTAATGGTAAGGTTTTGAAACAGCCGCCATCTTTTATTCCCCCTACCTATACTTGTCAGACTCATCAGTTTTGCCAAGTAATTACTACCATAAAGAACCATGGGATTCCTGAGATACAAATTTTCCACAATGAATTCTTTAACTACTGATTTTTCGGAATATATTTTATGAGATGTTTCTTTTAAAAAAGTATGTCTCGTGAACTATTCAACGTAAACAGCTCGGACTATGAATGGTTTTTATAAAACTTTTCTTCAGTATTGTTCGCTTTCCTCTCATCTTGGTCTTCCCTCCGTAGAAGTAATCTCTCATAGTGAATTTCTTAAACATAACCTTAATGTTACCCAGAGGGTCTTATTGTCCATTGGGGTCCAGTATAGTTATTAGTTTGTCAATAGAAGGCATCATGATGTCCTGGATCCTTGAAGTGCTTGATAATTTTGATAGCTCTTCTTTAACCGGAATTCATATAATAGAAACATTTCGACAAGACGAAATTTTGGGTTAAATTCAACTGTACTTTCATATTATTGTTCCGTAAGTTAAGGCCTGAACGCTATCGTCAGCCGGGAGGTCTAATCAGCTGATCAAATGTATACATAAGGATGTGCTCCTTCAATAAAGTTCAGTATCCAAGTTGCCATCAAGCGTAGTGAGGTAATAAATATTCTAAAACGAAGATGACATTCGATATATAGTACACAACTTTATTTTTTTCGGGTTAAGTACAACAAAACACGTAATTCACTATTCACAACCGATTTACCAAATTAAATAATTTTTTCAAGAAATCAGTCAACGTAAATAAATTCAACATTTTTAGTGCGTTGTTACATTAAGCTCTCAACGCAATTTTATAAATTTGTTTATTATTATAATATACCGATGAAATTAGGAGAATATAGGCATAAATACTTGTTAACTTAATTCGGCATATATTGCATATTATGTAATCAGCATTTCAGGAGTATTTTAGCATTACACAATGACAGTTTTGACTTAATTAAAGGTCAAAGAGTTTGAGTCGGCGACTCGACGAACCTGGGAATCGCAGCAAACGATAGCCAAACTTCTCCAATCAAAACTTCATCTAAAGTTCGTTATTTATCACGGATTAGGTTATGGATACAAAGGCAACATCAGCTTTTGACTTTGGGAGTTGGAGTAGTCTAATAGGCGTAAGTCTATGAAGTTTGCTTAGGGGAGATGGAGGAAATTACGGGAGGTGGGGATTGCATGTCTATTCGCTATTACACTTCATCATCAATAATTTAAATATTAACCAAAACACTGTAAATATGAACTCAAGGCCAAAATTCCAAGTTCAACCCTTTTAGGATTAAATTAAAATTAATGGACTTTGTTCCTGGGGTATCCCCCCTCCCTCCCTGGCTAGAAATTTTACAGCCCTTCTTTCATATACAATAAAAAATGGATTTATATATTCAAATATATTTTTCCATTGTTTATTCAAAAGAGATACCTTCGTAAAATGTCATAACTTTGGGATACAAAATTGGGCCACATACCGAAGCTTTGCTTAAATAGACATACATTTAACAAAAAGAATTGTTTAGTTTTATTTTGAAATGGACGTAATCCGAAGATAATAATAACAGGGCATCCTGTTATAAATTCTGTGTTTATCTATTTCTATTATTGTCATTACTACTTTTTTATTAATTTTTCTTCGTCTTTTTTCGAATTAACTTTTTTTTTGGCTATTAGAAGTCAATTATTTATTTTACTAAATCTATAAATGCCATTGTTTTTATGATTAACTTTTTTTCCCTCTTCTTAAGAATTATTATTTTTATATATTTATTTTTTTTATAACATTTTAAATAGTTAAGGGTGTCTTTTGCACGGGATATCCCCTCCTCGACATAATCAATCGTTAAAACAAATGAAAAACGGCCCACAAGGCCGATATGGTATTATATGAAAAATAGGAAGATTAATTAAATATATCATACACAATTTTTAATTTATAATATATTTTCTTCCTTCCTTTGATTTACTATCTTGTAGAGTTAAAATTATGTTACAGTAAGAATAATAATATTGATAAAAGGAAAAATAGTATTATTTTCTTACAATTACTAAAAATAAATGTTATATAATAAGATAAGATTCAAAAAGGTACCTCGAATTCGGAATATGTTGAAGCGAAGAATCGATGCACACAAAATGATCAATGCTAAAGTGAAACTCGTTTCAACTTACCTAAACAGAAAAAATAAAATAAATACTTAATAAAAAGAAAATTGTAATATTTATTAATAATAAAATCTGATATTTAAATCTATAGTAATAGCTAGTTTGGTACCACTAGATTTCAAATACTAGTTGTACTTACAAGACAACAAAAAAATAATTTTCATGTAGAAAAATAAAAAAAATACTTATCTACACCAACCTCCAGATGCCAAATTAATTAAACACGCGATGTCTAACTTGAACTTCAGAAAGTTCAAAGATAAGTGAATCAATTTAGTTTAATTTTAAGAAAAATATATTTTGTTTTTTACCACTCTAACTATAAATAGGGATTACGTCACAATCAGTTATATATATAACTTAGTGACATTTATCAGCAATTTCATAACAAAAGTGATAATATGATCAAGATAATAAACAATAAATCAGTATTGGTGGAGAAAAAATATAGTAATATTGTTTTTATAAAGCGAAAATTAAAAATTAAAATCTGTAACACTACAACCCATGAAGGGTCAAGGGTGCAATACTTTGCAAGGAAGTACTGTTACTAGACCAACGGTTGTGCGAGGAGGTGATTTGGTCCGAATCACGATCGACCTATAGTGAAAATTAATAAAATAAAATTTGATAAATAATAAAATATTTATTATATGTAAACGAAAAGAATTGATAAATATACTAAAAACACTTTATTTTGTTTTCAATTTTTGAAATAGTAGAATTTATTTTTACCTCTTTATTAAGAAATAATTATTTATTCTTAATAAATAATGGATGTTGTTTGAAAGTAGTTAAAAAATCCGGTTAATTCCTCGGTATACGATCAGTCACAGTGTTATAAAAACAAGCAAAAAATTAAGTAAAAATTATAAGATCTTTTATTGTAATCAGATATACGTTTCAGAACACAAAAAGGAAAACAAAGAAAACGAGGGAAGTATTCATAAAGGCTTTGATGAATTTCTTTATGTATTGTATTTATATTGCATTTTATATAAATATGTATATTATTTGTATTTATATCATGCCTAATAAGACATAATATAACAAAATTAGTTTGCTGTGTATAATAGCAATCCAATTATTTAAAACAAGAATGACAATTAAAATAATGATATGAATAGTAACCAGAAATGAGAATGATACTGAAAATAATAATTAGCAACAAACTTTTTTTGTATATTTATTTATAGCAATTTACAACTGTATTTACATAAAAACACATAAGTAAATTTTCTGTAATAAAAAAATGGCATGATACAGGCATGTAGAGAAACTACCTTAACCCAGTGGTAGCACTCTAATCATATTTTTACACTTGACGGTCTCGATGCCATCTTCTTAGCAACAAACTTGAAAAAAATAAAGAAACGACAACACACGTAGATAATAATGAGTACTAGGAAATATATTTTCCCTTTGATGGTTTATTTATCTTTATAACACTTATAATATAAATCTATCGATATTTATTTTTTGTTACTCATATCTTTAAAAAATCATCAAAATTTATCATTTGTACTATTCCCATTTCCATATACAAATGTTATTATTATTCACATGCAATTACTTCAATAGGCACATACTACGTTAGGACAAGCCTAAATGTACTACTTCGTGGGACGCACCAAAATTAGTAGAATTTACTTTTTTATTTTCTCCTCAACGAACTGTCCGATTTTAGATACGTAAGGAGCATTTTGTGTTTTTTTAAATATAGCAGAAATATTAATTTTTAGAAAATAAGAGTTAATGATTTTTTGTTGTTTTACATGTGGCATTATAGCTACTCGTAGAACCTATGAGACATTCATCTAAAATTATCGCATGTATATAGCGAATGTAGAGAGCCTTTTAATGCCTTTTCTTTTCTCCAGGAGGTAAGAAAAAAAAAATAATGTAGAGAGAATAATGACATTTATGTTTATTATTTTTTTATTCATATGATTTTGTTGAAATAATAAAATTAATAAAAAGATGGGAAAAAAATGTAAAAAGAAAAACGCTGTAAGTACATCTCACTTCAACAGAATAAAAAAAATTCGAAAAAGAAATAGTAAATTAGTCAGTATTGTTAAAATACTTTGAACGACGAACTAGTAGTTTTTAGGCTGTTGAAGTGAGATGTGCTATTATAATTGAGGTGATATGTTGAGTAGTTAAAGTATCCACCCGGCTATTCAGTAATGTATTTAATTGTTTTCTAATCACTTAATTTTCCCATCAGATAGATATCTAAACCATAATGCTCATAGTTCATAAAAACCGGCACCAACCAGTTTCTATTTTGTCAACCCCGAGAACTGAGTGTAACCTGAGTGAAACATTTTTATTACTTGGTTTTAAGTACAAGATAAGAAAAAGTATAAAAACCATAGAGTAGAAAAGAAAAGAAACTTACTAGCTAAAGTATAACTAAAAAAAAAAAAAAACTGGGTGTAAATTTAAAATACTTCTATAATAAAATAATACAATTGAAATACATATAAAATATTGAAATAATACAATACCTATGAAATATTGAAATAATGCAATTCAAATAAATATAAAATATAGAAAGAATACAATCGAAATACATAATACTATTTAAAATATAACTAACCAAAAATACGATCTAACAACATATCCTTAAGTAGAAATGAAGCACAATGGAAAAAAATAAACTGCATAAAATACTGATAATTACCATATTTTATGATAAAACTGAAAATTCCTTATTGCATCGATAGTAAATTGAAACAATTTGGCAAATACTGAATTATTAAACTACTGAAATGAATCAGGCTTTTGATCGAGTGAGGCACCCAGGACTGCTATACAAGATCCGTAAATTCCTATCCCCTGCATACTTCCTCATTATCCGTTCTTATCTCTCCGACAGATTATTTCAAGTAAATTACAACGGCGCTTACTTATCCCTATTCCGTCAGTCTGCTGGTGTACCTCAGGGTAGTATCCTTGGTCCTATCCTTTATACAGTTTTCACAGCTGACATTCCAACCCATCCTAACACTATCCTCACCACGTATGCCGATGATACATGTCTATTGTTAGTGAACAATGATCCTTACATTGTATACCAAACCCTCCAATCCCACATCACCCTTGAAGAATGGTGCCAAAACTGGAGGATTAAAATTAATTCCAATAAATCCCACCAAATCACATTTACCCTTCGTCGTAAACCCATGATCTCTTGCCCTACAGTATCCTTTAATAATACCCCACTTATTCCTGTCAAACAGATCCGTTACTTAGGACTACATCTCTACAAACGACTAACATGGAATCCTCATACAAGACTAAAAAGACAAGAAACTGCTCGTCGATTCTGACTATTACAACATTTACTAGACAAACGGTGTAAATTGCCAATCCATTACAAAAGACTGATCTGCATGACTATTATAAGGCCTATCTGGACATACGGAGTTGAGCTTTGGAGCTCCACAAAACCATCAAATTCCTCCCGAATCCAATCCTTACAGTCCAAAATCCTTAATGTTCCTTACTTTGTCACAAATCAAGTCAACCATCAGGACCTCAATGTTCCATATGTTGCCGATTTGGCCAGAATCAGATACCGTTCCTTCCATGATAAACTTCTGAACCACCCAAATTCACTTGTTTCTAACCTGGCTTCTCCTTCATTACCTAATAATCCTCCTAGGCGTCTGAAAAGAAGATGGCCTCGAGATCTCCTCTATAAATGTTATTGGAGTTCTATCAGTGGGTAGATTCTCCACATGTTTGTATCATGTCACCTACAGAAAATTTACTTGTTGTATGTAAGAGTATACAGTTGTAAATAACAATAAATAAATTATTAAAAAAAAATGAAAATGAATCAAAATAAAAGTAAGTCAATGAGACTAATCAATTGAATAATTTCCTAGGAGGTTCGTAAAAAATACGAAGAGGTCATTTATTTTATTTTCATAGCCAGGATGAAAAAAACTGAAAAATTTACAATTTCTTCCTCACGCCATCAAATGATAATGTATATTTTTATAATTATTTTTCTCTCAGCGATGTAAAAGTTGGACAAATTTAAATGCTATGAATCGTCAGGCTCATTCCAAGTATAGAGCTTATAGGAGTAACTGAAATCAAATTTATTTATTTCCAAGTAAATGCTGGAGCTTTTTTCATTAGCTAGCCGTACTTGGGCTATTAATCTCTGGCTTATATACAGTACATAAAAGGATCACAACAATGGTAAGCTCAGTGCCGAGCAATGTGCCGAATCAACTCTTTGGTGTGAGGTCGTAAAAGAGCGAAGACATGGAGCTTTAGCGCTAAAAGGACCTCGAAGCAGAGGTACCTAGTTAGGAGAAGCGTCGACGAAGGCAAATCTTGACTTGTGCAGAGTCTCAGTGATATAGTGTCCCATTCTTTGCTCTCCCAAGGTTTAACACGTTTGGCAAGGGCACGTGCGCTTAAAACCAGTGTCTACATCTTGTGCTCTAATGAGCCAGTGGTTTAGAGTCGCTTTGCGTGGCATCTAGAACAACAGATGGAAGAAACAACATACACCTGCCACGCTTTTCAATTATATCATCAAGGAGATCAATGATTGTATATATTATATAGAAACATGCAAGGAAGTAGATAATAAATCATATGGCAAAAGCAAATATTATTCTTATAACTCAAAAAGATATCGATATTACCTACAGCAAAAGGATAAGAGACTCTGATGTCAGAGAAGATTTAAATCTTTATCGATACCAGGACCAAGTATCTCAGTAATATTAATCCCAGCAAATATTATCAAAATTAACCTTGACAAACTGTGCAACAGGAAGAAGAATACAACACTTTATCATATATTGCTTAAATTCCCAATATACAATGGTTTGAGGATACAAATTTTCCAAAGAATGAAAAATGTTAATTTTAAGAATATTAATAGTAAAATAAAACTACTTAATGTTAACCAACGTTTCGCGTCACTTAATTATAATATTAAAATAATATAAAAAATAATTAATAATAACAATATAATGAAGTATACATGTAGGTGGACTGGAAACAAATTACTAAAAAAATATAACAAGTTGTGATACAAGTTCTAAATACAGATCTAGACTAATAAATTGTAGGAGACTACTTATTAAAATTATTTATAAATATGGTAAAGAGATAGGTGTAAAAGGTAGAACAGATAGGTGAAGTAAATATGGTATAGGTGATGTATAGCAATATGTAAAAGGGAGATATGAAGAAAATTGATAAAAATAAACAATAAACATAGGGGTAATTGTCAGATTGAAACACAGCGAAGGGCTGAGAAAAAAAAGGGGGAAGTCAGGTATAGAAAAATGTCCCCACTTCCTAGACTAACCCTCAGGAAGGGCAAGATTTTATTAAAACAGATTGTTACCAATAAATATTTTATTTTTATTTATTTTGATGCCTTTATTCAACGCCACCTGGACTATTTTACTATTTCAAACGGTCAACTATAACACCTTATGGTTAGGCATGTAGGTTATTAACATGGGCTAGGTATTGTTTTGTTTTACTTTAAATAATTATCTTTTTCATTAATTTGTAAATACTCTACTAAAAAGGTCTTTATTACGAATTATCAACTTTCTTTTGTTAATAATGAAGATGTTTAAGGCCAAAAATCACTTGAAATACTTCCACACGTTTGTTTACAATTTGCATGGTTTTAGAACGGTCGAAAGACGAATATTTGTGCTTTCCGAGTTTAAATTAATTAAAAAATTTCCCCAGCCTTCGGATTCAGTAATCAACTCTTGTTTAAGACTGTATAATTTAAAATTATATCGATTAAGAGTAAATAAATCGTTTCAAATATTGTTAACTAACTTCAGCAGTTTATTTTTGATTGAACATAGCAAAAATACATATTTATGAAGGCATTAAAATTGATGTTTATGTTTAATTAATTAAATTAAAAAGTTTCTGATAAACATTCTAGAACGAAAGTTGAATTTATATGTTATGTAGGTACTGCTTATGGAAATTTTGGTCACATTTACGTTTCTTTTATCTTCTCCTATCTTTATTCTGTTCCTTTTTACAATTAAACTAGAGTAAATTGAATGAATTGCCGAATTAAAAAAACAAAAGAAGCGTGAGGATATCGACATTTGTATAATTCTTTGCAAAATTAGTTTGAACATGTAGATTTAGCATTATATAAAACTGAATATAATTAATAGAATCGAACAATGTCTATAACATCTATTTTAAAATAAAAAAATGAAGTGTGTGCTCGCAATGAGATTGCATGCCAGAACTGCAGCTTGTTCACTACTTGCAAATTTCTCATCCGCCTCAGAGACTCCTGCATTCCGCTTCAGAAAATATTTCCTAACCACTTTAGCTGCAGTTTCGGACGTCTTTCCTCGTTTGCTGCCACTCACCGATAAGACAAATTGGTATTTAATTTGAATACATAAAAGTAAATTATTCATTTGACAATTATGTACGACTTATTGTCATGACGTCATTAATTTTCTATATTTTTTTCTATTTTTACCAAGGTAAAAATCATACTTTTCCTTTGGGTATTATGATATGTTGTCCTTTACGCAAATATTTTCTTTCCTTTTGGTTTATCAAAATAAATATAGTTCTAAATTCTATGTTCTTTAGCTGAATAAACCTTAAATTTAGCGGCCAACCGTTTATCTTTTTTTAGGACCTATAGAAAAAAAAAAATGGAAATTGTTTTAACTCATTAATCAGGTGTCATATTATAGAGAATTGATTAATAAATACTCTTTATACTAGAACTGAATTCTAGTTTTAATGTTGTTTTTAGCTTTTAACATTCTTACTGGAAATTTATACTATTATTATTTTCCAGAATATTTATTAAAATTGAAACATTTTACTTTTACATATCATATGAAATATATTCGAGTTTTTTTTAATATATATATTTATTACATTTATATATATCATGACTTTTATAATATTTATTACTTTTTATTATTCTTTGTATTATATTTGATATCTTTTTATAATTATTAATTTTATATTTATTACTTTTAGCTTTATATACTTATATATATTATTTTAATCTTTGTATGCATGTGTTAGTTTTTTTTTAATATGATTGAAAATGGGGATGACCATGTTGGGTTTTATGTATATATACATTTTTACTATATCTGAAATGTTTAAACAATTGTTATACTTTTGACTTAAATTTACTTTTATATGATGGAAAAAATAAAGACAATTTTTAGAATTCAAATAATGGAAAAATTAAACAAATTTAAAGAACGATAATAATCTAAACAAAAAAATTTAAATTTGTAATGGAAAAAATAATAATAATAAAAAATAAATGATGTATATAACTTTAATACATAATGCAGAAATTTTTATTATGTGAAAATTTAAAAAAAATATATACACCGACTATTTATATAATATACAAATTTAATATGATTAAAAAAATTGTTCTTCATTAGTCATACGTATGCTGTGTATAAGCCAAACCAATGAAGTAGAGCATTTTTACTAAGGTGTTTTTCTCTCTATGGTCATTCGGAATTACAAATTAATTTTTAAATTTTGTTAAGCTTTTTATAACACGACTTTTATTATAATAAAACTTTTTTTCCTAAGATAAACAATTTTAATAAGAATTCCATTTGTTATACCCACAATTAATATTTTATTTTAGATGTAGTGTCTACATTTCACATCAGTTTCAGAAATTACCAATTTAGTTTTCATTTAAGTTTGAAAACATTATTACTTCCAACTTAAATAGGATTTGAATTGCGATTGAAATTCTCAGGTACAATTGGAGATGTATACCATTGGATGATGTCCTCTGGAGCCGAACAGGTGGCTGTGACCTATCACGCTTTGGATACTCATTCTATCCAGCCTCTTTCGTGGATTGCCTAAAGGCTTTCGATTCCGTTCATTATGATCAGATAGTATCTCTTATTTTGCATTTTACCAAAGAACTATCAGGAATGTTTTCAGTTCTAGGGTTTGTTAGTAAGCTTGAAGGTGCGGCGAATAGTTTGTCAATTTAATTTGACTTTAAGTTACCTATATATTTTATTTTAATTAATTTTTTCCGAGAGGATTTTATTTTGAAATTGTACAAATTACTTTTTTTCTTTTAAATTGTTGAGGTGAAAAAACTTCCAAATAGAATAGTTTAATACAAACAATAGTTTATATTATATAAGAAGTTTTAGAATATAGAATACTATATTTTGCTTGTATAACGTTGTGGGACATTATCCCATACCCATGCACCATTGCTTCCTAAAATTGTAAGAATTAGGTTATTCCTATCAACAATTTTTAGCTTTATCTTATATGTGTATATTTAAAATTCTTGTAATTAGATTTACCACATATTTGTTATTTTGCAATTTCCATTTTGAAATCATGTATAATAACTATACACTTATAGTTTAAAATTGTTTTAAACCTGCCGACTGCCCTACAGTATACTTCAATAATATCACTCTTACAGTAGAACAGATCCGCTACCTTGGACTACATTTAGACAAATGACTAACTTGGAATCCTCACACAAAACTGAAAAGACAGGAAACTGCACATCGATTCCGACAATTACAGCACTTACTAGGCAGACAGTTTGAACTTCCAATTCATTACAAAAGACTGATCTACACAACTATAATAAGGCCCATCTGGACATACGGAGTTGAGCTTTGGGCTCCACTAAACCTTCGAATTCGTCTCGAATCCAATCCTTACAATCGAAAATCCTCAATGTTCCTTACTTTGTTACCAATAAAATCATCCATAAAGACCTCAATGTTCCTTATGTAACCCGAATCAGATACCAATCCTTCCATTATAAACCCCCTAAACATCAAAATCCTCTAGTTTCTAATCTTGCTTTCATTTCTGACAATCCTATGATGCGCCAGAAAAGAAGGTGGCCTCGAGGACTTCTAATGTAAAAATTGTTTTAGAGTGCTACCAATGGGTAGTTTCTCTATACGCCTGTTTCACTCCTTTATAACTTATGTCAAATTTACTGGATGTATTATTATGTACAGTTGTTAATTTTAATAAAGACATAAAAAAAAAAAATTCTTTTTTTTTGTATAAGTTGTATAATATATTTGTCAGCTATGTATTACGAATATAAAAAACTACTTTCCGCAGCAGATTAAAATAATGAATAAATTAATTTAGACATTTCTAGATCATTAGTTGATCGTATGCTAGTAGTCAAAGAAGGTGGAAACCGAGAAAATATTTTAGTACAAAATTTATTTATTATTTAATCTAAAAAAAAAATTATGCACCAACGTTTCGTCCCACTTTGCAGTTTCATCTGGGCTTTCATCTAGCAAGTTAATAAAATATTCAAATAAGTATTTGTAACATGTCACATGAGTCTTCTGACAATAGTCTAAAATATTTTAAATAATGAAGATAATTCTTAAAAAGTTATTCAGAGGGTAAACATATTCAAAAGTATTAGAATATCGACAGTTTTCTATAAAATCATTCAAAGACTAGAGCGCAGTTTCGTTAACTTAAAAACAAGAGATAACTGCAATAAAATTCAAGGCTAGAACGATCCGTTACGACGTGTATCTTAGCCAGGGCAATATCCATAAAATAGGGTTCGATGTATCGATAAAAAACCGACTTTACTATGCACGAAACGACTCATTAAGAACCCTACTCTTTGCGGAATATACTAGGTTATTTACACCCAATCAGGAAAACGGGCGAAGGAAAAAATAAAACCACAAAAAAAACGTTAAAAATTGAGGAAAGTCGTAAAGTGACGGGCCGTGGAAATTTCCATCGTAGAAAAGTGAAGTAAAAATATAATTAACAGCCTATTTGTGTTATACATTTACAATATCAATTTTTTTTTTCACGCTGCCTAAAAATGCCATAAAATCTAGAAGGTATCAATAAGGATTAATCAGTTTTCTAATTCAGTAATGTTGGATTAAAACTTGAGGGGTTATTATGTTTACACGGACGCGGTTTTGTATTCTCAAGAAAATCATATTTAAAAAAATTAAATTTTTTTATTTCTCATTAATGGTTTTGAAGGACGCCTAAAACGAATCTGACTTGCTGCTTCTCAAAAAAAAAATTTTTTTTAGTGTACTTTACAGGAAGCATTTTTGGTAAGTGAAAGTAAAACTAGGGAGTAATTCATTTCTGTTGACGACCATTCCCAAAACCTACTTCAACGGCTAAAATAATGAACTGTTAACCAAGTTCACGGTTGGCTAGGCGCGAGATAACTTAGAGATATCTTATCCAAAGGCGTGAACTAGATCCCAAAACGCAAATAACTAAAAAAAAAGTTATTTACGCCATAGAGCCTTCCTATTCAACTAATTATAAATTTCATAAATAAAATTAATTTAGTGAACGGCTATAAACAATAAGTATTTAAGTTTAATTAAATACTACTTAATTAATTTACCTATTAATGTCTAATTATTATTCTTATTTGATTATATAATATATTTTATTCCTAAATTAAAACTATAAAAAGTTATTTTTCTACAAAAAAACATTGAATTATGATTGTATTGGGTTGCGAAATAAGTTTACTGGTGATTTCAATAAAAACTTCAGATTATTGTAAATATTTTAATCTATTATATATGACCCATTTTGATCTATTACATGTTGCCCTCTTTCAGGTAATTTTTTAATTCCGTCCTGCCAGAACTTCTCAGATTTTTGCGCAATGAACTCCTCTATGTGCGTTTTGCAGTTCTCGAGAGAATTAAAGTGTATTAAGAGAGAGTAATACTCTCTCGTTAAAAGAGTTTTGAAGGGCCCGAAAAAAGTGAAAATATGTTGAAGCAAGGTCTGATGAATATGGTGGGTAGGGGATCAGATCCCAGGGAAACTCCAATAATTGCTGCCGGGTCTCCAAAGCCACGTAAAGACGGGCATTATCGTGATAGAAAACTGCCTTACCGATTATGAGACACAAATGATTTGAGACACTTGCATGAGGTGTGTTAAGCATTTCTGCGATATCCCGTGTCGTAGAGTGAGGGCTGTCTGTGGGGAGTAATGGGTGTCGCCACGAACTTATTTTACAACCCAATAATTTAGCTCTTTAAGTACATCTATACGTTTGCCAAACTAGGCAATTTCTTCATTAACAATTATCGCCTATCTTTTCTTAATAATATAGTGATTAATACATTTTTTTAATGTTAACAACGATAACCAAGCAATGGAAAATTCACTTAACAGCCTGTGGATGTTATTGGGATGGGCTAAAACTAGTTGGCATGGAATTGACTCGCTGACTCGGTCATTGTGCACTGATCGAAAGGCGTTTGTTTTGCATTCACATGTATGGATCAATTTGCATCATTTTAGAAACTGCAAACAGATTAATACACTCTCCGTATTTTAATTAACTAAAGAATTTCCCCCAACCTCCGGAGTCAATAATCAACTCTAGTTTAAGATTTTGTGTTTCAAATACAAATTTGGTGTAAATACTTTTTTTTTTAAATCTTGTCAATTAACTTTAACGGATTATATTTTATTTAACACAGCACAAATAGTAATATACAAAGTTGAATTTATAGGTTATGTAGTACTATTTCTATGAATTTATTTATGTTATCCGATATTAAAGTTCATTTCATATGAAGAGAAGATGGTTGGAGTGCTGTCAAAATATAACTCAAACAAGTTGAAATAACTTATTTAATCGTGCCAACGTTTCGGCCAGAATTTCTAGCCTTCATCAGGACTAAGAACAAAGAACGAGACAACAACCAATGAATATAAAAAATAAAATATAAACAGAATGGCATAAAGTAAATAATTTTACAGAATGAAATCAATAAAATTAAAGTGATGAAGGAAGTGGAAAATAAAATAAAATTTGAAGTTGTATAATGCAAAGGATTATGAATAATTTAGTTTATTAACAATTTAAAAATTAAAGTTATGGAAAGAATAAATAGAATTGAGAGAAAGAAAATATATTTAACCAATGAAACATGTAACCATAATATTAGATAAAGAAACAAAATATGAAGTTAAGTTAGACAAAAGAAGTGAATAGAAAAAATATAGAAAACATAACAATAATAAGGGCAAGGAAAATTAGGAAAAGAATAGAGAAGGGGGAGGGGGTAAAATAAAGATGGGACAAAGAGAGAATAAAACATAAAACGCATCTGCTAGCTTGAAATCTGACAGCCAAGTAAGCTGCACGCCGCGAACGGCCAGACTCAGAATTAAAAAATACGTGATGAAGATGGGGAGGGGTTTTGGTGGAAACGTTACAAGTGGGTAAAAAATAAAAAACAAAAGCACAAAAAAACAAAATATTTAAAAGAGGAAAGCTTTTACTTTAAAGCTCTATTTTAATTTAAAGTTCTAGTTTGTTCCTTTTTATAAAGAAAATAATATAAATGGAATGTAATAGCTGACAAAAGTCAAAAGAACAAAACAAATGTGTGGATACTGTACGTTTGTAGCATCATTTGTTTACCAAGCGTTTGAACAAGTCAATTTGGCAAAAGTGTAGATCCAGTATTTGAAGGGCAGGATTTATCCTACTTATATACTAACCTAAATTTTCAATTCGAACTGTTTTAAATACTAATATTTAGTAACGATCAGTGGCCATATTTGTCCTAACTAGGTATCAGCTTGAATTTTCAATTTACATTGTTTCGAATTGAATATTAAGGCAAACATTCAGGTGGGATAAATAAGGCTACTGCTTATTAAAAAGGTAAACAAAATTTAAATTGATTGATTATCTTGAAAAATTATCAGAAATTACTCATTGCTACGGTGATTGATTTTCGCTTGCTGCATCCATGCATTGGAACTGTAAATTTAAATTTATATTTCATGAAATCATTCATACATTTACCAATCAAAAACCGTTCAAATAAAGAATTTATCGAACAATTGTTATATTATTGATTCTGTTTCGTTTTATTATATGAAATATTTCGGTATAACACGAATAAAACATGAATAAATGGATGTAATATAACCTCATTGAAATTCAAATGAGGAAGATTTTATCAAATCTATTTATCATAAATAAAGATTTTTTTTATAAATGGAAATTTCACAATTAAAAATTATTCAATTTACTTTTTGCCCAATAGCATTGTTTGGATATTTTACCATTTTTTAATATTTATACTTATATATTCGTATTTGATAATAAATATTGAGAAGTAAGAAAAAATATATATCCAGTTTATTTTAAAATTTAAATATTTTCCAGTGAAATATATGTTATAAAGCATTTTTAATTAAAAGTCCGTTTGCCTACATTAGACGACCTAATAATTTTCCGAAAGTTGATCCTTGGATTCAATAAATTTGGCTTTTGAACAAGTTGGTAATTAAAAACTTTACTAGCAATTAAATTGTTATTTTATAACAAATTCGATAATAAATTACTAATTAGTGCCCTTCCCAATATTTTCAAAATTAAATTATAGTTGTCATTAAATTTGTTCATATTATAGTTAGTTATTTCATACACAAATCTGATACTTTCTGTAATACAACCAGTTATGGAATATTAAATAACGAAAGCGAATTGGAATTAAACAAATGAGTGTCAATGCCAAAATTTCCAAATTAAATTCTGATGGTTATAGAATTAGATTATTTCATAGATTTTAATATCCAAAACTGATGTTTTATGTTACATAGCTATAAAGGAATATTTAAACAGTATTTTTCGTATACAATATATTTTAATTAATTTAGTATCGGAACAAGTTTCTAAATTCCGTTCTCATAAATACTCGGTTACAAAATTTAACAAGTTTTATGTCGTATCATTAAGTCATGTTGTATCGCATCGTCTGTTTTATTGTTCCGGCAGTTTAGAGAATAGTGTAAGGCCTTGAAAGACGTTAATTGGCCACTAATTAGTCTATATGGTAATCATGAACTTTAATTTGCGAGTCTTAAAACTTTTTTTTTATGGCCGATCTAGATACAGATAGAACGTATATAATCGTAAACTCAAATATGGCAATTTAATAATTTTTGCAAAATATAGCATATTTACAAAAACCTTAGGTTGGAATTTTCTGACTATTGTAGGTATTTTTTGAAAGATTTCAGGTCAT
Organism: Halyomorpha halys; assembly: GCF_000696795.3. Taxonomy (NCBI): domain Eukaryota; kingdom Metazoa; phylum Arthropoda; class Insecta; order Hemiptera; family Pentatomidae; genus Halyomorpha; species Halyomorpha halys. Next base: position 460,321 of record NW_027106661.1, read on the forward strand.
CGAAATAGACATAATAATTTTATGAAAATAGTGAAATTTTAGCTCCAATTTTTTTAAAAATAACAAATGAGTGATCATGCTAATAGTTCAAAATTAAATTCTGATTAAGATTGAATTGGTTCATATTAGATTTCATCTTCAAAACTGATACTTATTTGCTTCTCTAAGCCGCATACAAAATGCATTAAACTTTACAGCTAAACGTGTTATTGTTATTATACATTGTAAATATCATAATTCCAATAACTAAACATATTACAGTTATAATTAGCTAAAGAAGATTCAGATATTCTGAAGATTTCAGTTTAAATTTGTATTTCCTAGGAGAACGATTTTAGAAATAAATTAAACCAAGCTTTTTTATATTTTTTTAAAAACATTTTATATTGTGGGAGTGGTCATGTGTCTTCATGCATCACACAGATTTTTATTAAAACAGATCTTAGTTGATTGTAATAGGTAAATTCAAGAAATACTTGATTAAATGTTTGTGAAGTTTGTTAGATGTAATCTTTTAAAGTGGTGTTCAAATAGACTGCATTCATGTACTCATACTTTATGTAATACAATCGCTTATTATGGAATTTTTCTTTTTTTCAGTTCTGACTTTTCCATTGATAAAGAGAGTTATAGTTAGACATTACTATCGCTGATAAAGCTATGAAAGTAAACTGCAATTTCAAGTCAATAAACCAACTGCAATCTCTACGACGTATCTGGTTCATATTTACGAGTTGAACTAGAACTTATACTTTCATAAGTACATTCAACATTCCTCAAGAATGGAGCGATAGGGACGGAATGCTCTCGAAAACATTTCCCTCCGACTCCTCAAGATCGTGGGAAGGATCGTCCGGAAGAGAGCCACGTGTCTCACCACGTGTCCTCGGGAGTGCCCTTGGAGATGGACCAAGGACAGCCCTTCTGTTGCCTTATGCCTCGAGGGCGTCTTTCTCCCATCTTCATGGGCTCATTGTCTTTCTAATCGATTTATCTTCCTCTTCTTAATCGATTAAGGGATACAGCCCAATCAAATGGGTCGTCTCCGATGAATAGTAAATATTATTAATTTTGTTTGGTCCTGATTGGAGGAAGAGGACTGGAAGGGGCTGAGCTCACGCAACCACTAAAAATGGGTCTCTGAGCATTCCTGAGGTTAGATAACGCAGTTCCATCAAAATGTTCCACAGGAGCAAGGCTAATATAACTTTCATCTTTATATGAGGTAGGTACAGGAAAAGTGATGTAACTCACTATATTTTTTTATTTAAATGTATAGAGTTATCACTCATAGACCATTATGTGAGAATTGCTTAATGGGCTGGGAGGACCTCAAGACTATTATAAGTGGAAGTAAAATGTTAACCATCCCCTGAGAGTGCGTAGACTTAATATGTCAGATCTTTCGAAATGGCAGCCGTATATTTTTAGGTTTGTAGCCAATAACTCATAATTCACTATAAGCACCTTAAATATATAACTAAGTAAAATTTAAAGGATTAAATTGCACGAATTTTGATACGTAACAAGATGTGTATGAGGTGTTCAGTGTCAGTTTATTGCATTTTAGTTTGTACCTAGAAGTCCATTTAAAATTAATAGTTTTCACTTTATCTAGAGGCAAGGAGCCAATTCGAACCAGGGTGAGATGGTCTAGTTTCATTACGTCGGACATCCATGAAATAAATAGTTTCTTTGACCCTTAGTACGAAACCTCATCCTTCGGCTACAAACGACCCTATCAATGATATTTTATTATTTAGTAGATAATCAACTATTATGATTGACTTGTAATATAATTAAATATACATATTTTATACTTTATTACAACGGTGACCCTAAAGGGTCTTTTTCAAATCATCAATTAAATAGTCACGCCTCGAAGAATAGCACCGAAATTGGAGGATAAAAATAATTCCCATCAAATCACCTTTACTCTTCGCCGTAAGCCTATCGACTGCCCTATAGTATCCTCTTACCCTCGTAGAACAGATCAGCTACCTTGAACTACATATGGACAAACGTCAAACTTTGAATTCTCATAAAAGACAGTAAACTGCAAGTCGATTCCGACTATTACAGCACTTACTAGACAAACGGTCTAAACTTCCAATCCATTACAAAATATTGCAACTGTAATAAGACCTATCTGGACATAGAGTTGAGCTTTGGGGCTCCACTAAACCTTCGAATTGCTATCTTATCCAATCCTTACAGTCCAAGGACTTCCTTAATGTCTAAAAAATCCTTAATGCTCCCTACCTTTAATAATATTGTCCTTACCCCTGTCGAACAAATCCGCTGGATTGGAGTACATCTGGACAAACTATTAACCTGGAATCCTCACACAGTCTTGTGTCCTCATAAGAAAGGAAGCTGTACGTTGATTTCAACTATTATAGCACTTACTGGACAAATGGTCTAAACAACCAGTTTATTACAAAAGACTGATCACATGACTGTAATAAGGCCAATTTGAACATACGGAGTTGAGCTTTGGGGCTCCACTAAACCTTCGAATTCCTACCGCATCCAATCCAACATCCTTCGTAAAATCCCCAATGCTCCTTAATTTGTTACAAATCAAGTCATCCATCAGGACCTCAATGTTCCATATGTTGCCGATTTGGCCAGGACCAGATACCAACCCTCCTATTTATAAACTCCCTAACCAGTCAAACCCACTAGATTCTAACCTTGCTTTCTCTTTCATTCCTGACAATAATCCAAGGCGCCTGAAAAGAAGATGGCACTGAGACCTTCTAATGTAAAAACGTCATTAGAGTGTTACCAATGTATAGTTTCTATACATGTCAGTATCACTCCACTAAAATGTCAATAAATAAATAATAACGCCAAACTGGTTTTAAACTTTCTTCTCAATATTTTTCACAATAAATAGGTTTCTTTTATTTTTAAACTTCGATAAACAAGATGCATCAATATGGAAATTAAGCGCACAATGCCTGAGAACATTGGCCAAGAATACAGGACCGAAATGAATAGAAGTAAGAAGTAAGCTGCTATCGATGAATAATTCAAAAGATTGTAGCTTCGGGGCTTTGGGTTCGAGTGGAGATAGCAACGGGAGGTGCAATCCACCAATATCTCTTGTATTTATTGGGGGTAGGTATGGGTATGTGATTGCTCTCGGGAAGGTAGTCTTCGGAGGTCTACGGTAAATCTTCACGAAACGGGGGAATTTACCTGTCAGATGAATAGGCTTGCGATGTTATCGGTGATAGGCGGATGATCTAAGAAATGGACTGACATAAATTTGACTAAAGTATGTGTTGGAAAAAATCAGAGAGGCTACGAGGAGAAACCAAATCAAAGAGCCGTGATCTTATTGAGGAATTTCAGATATCGAACAGGTCATAGTTTCGGTTACCTGTCTTTAATTCAAAGGGGAACCATAGACCAATAATTATGATGAGGAATGGTAGATATCAAAAACTGGGTTTATCTATTAGACAGTCGACATTTAATTTGGATCAATCTAAAATTACTTAAATCATAAAGTACGCTATGTTTACGACTGAAAGGAATTCCTGACAAGACAACACATTAATATAAACTTATTTGGAAAAAATAAAGGTGTTTGAAATACAACATACAGAAAAGTATTGAACGTAAAGAGTTCTATTATGTCTCAATTTAAAGCTCCTGGTTCATAATACTTATATTTCTAGGAATAGGTTTAATGATGATACCCAAAGTAAGTACAAAAAATGTTGTTCACAGGGGGCCAGGAGGGGGGAGATGCCCCCTCCCCGGAAGTCAAAAGAAAATAATTATTAATTAATCAAAAATTACATTTTTTTTTTGTCAAACAAATAATTGTAATAACCCATTAAGCACAGCTATATATATTTTATTTATTTATTTTTTTTTTATTTATTTATTTTTTTCCTAACCCTCTAAAAACAGAAATAAAATGTGAATTAGTAGTGCATTACTGTGCAAGAAAGAAAAGTAATTCGTGTTGTGTCTTACCTTTTACTACCTTTGGTAGTATATATATATATAAATAATTTTCTTAAAAGTTTGGTTTCATTTACATTTTTCGAGCTGGAATGTGATTGAATAATTGAAATTGAGTATTGAATAATTGAAAACCATCCTCTTCTATATAAAAAATGAGGGAACATTACTATTTTTTTTTCTGGAATAAAAGTGACCTACTAGTTAAGGATATTTACTGTTCCTCATATACAGCCTAAGTAAAAATTTGAATTATTTTTCAAGAGAAAATAGGAATCTGCTGATGAGAAAAGTACTGTCTTCTACAAAAAAAAACGTAATTTAGAAGGAAGAGTACAGGGACTTAATAACAAAAGCGAAATTGATAAATAATGGGTAACCTTTTTACTTATGGATTCAAGAAGTTAAAAAACAAAAAGTTAAATTTATTCATGGTAAATTGGTTTCTAGGTATAAACTAAAATGCTTCAATGCTTCAATGCTTCTTTACTGATACAGAACAAAGTATTTTTACTTTTTCTTTTAAAATTTATAATGCCTTATGCTACTAACTCCAATGATCCTGCTGTGACAGATAATTATTTTCTGCTACACTGTAGCCACGAGTCAACCCTGTGGGTTCTGGAGCCATCTTAAGGTCCATCCAGCCTCATAAGGTGGGCATTCTTAATTGGGGACAAATTTTGCGGATGAGCATGATCTTGGAAAAATCACCTTGTATAACCGTTGAACTAAAAATAGTGTTACCTTACATACTTGACCCTTCAAATTATTATTATTGTTATCACTTTGTAATTTGTGCAATACTTAAAATTTCACTAAGTTATATATTTAAGTTACTTGTAATACATAACGTGATATTGGCTATAAATTTAAATATATATGGCAACCATTTTAAAATATTTAGCCCTAATATGCCAAAATTTGCCCTAATATGACTCTAAGAGTCCTTAGAGAGTGGCAACCTTTTTCGTTATCGTCCTTTGTTGACATTTTAACATCAGAATTTATTGAAAAAAATAATTTGCTATTACTTGTAGGTTAACTTTTTACTGGATTGATCAGATACTTTTCAGTTCTTTTTTGGAGCGGTTAAAGAATTTAATTTACTTATTTAGTCTATGAAGTACTCGTGAGTGCATAGTTCTAAACATCCAATGACCACAAAGGAAGAATAAGGAGAAGAGGGCAGCCAAAGATTATGCCGGTCTCAGGGCGATTTCCATATCCGCGCTGCCATCTTCACGCCCGATGGATTCGTTTTAATTAAATTTCAAATTAGCCTCGGGGTTGGGCTCCGTGAAGTTGTTTTTATTGCCCCGAGTTGGCTGAGGAGAGAATATTCACAGTATTGCGCAATCAAACTGTTCCAAGCCTTTATCGTCGTCTTGTTTGGCGGATTTTGGGCTAATTTGGAACCGGGGAGGAGGGGGGGGGGTTGTTAGTGGATGAAAAAAAGAGGTCGGCTATATGACCCTTGGGTAGAACACTAAACTTGGCTAACCACCTGAATTCGGGTTATCCGGTTACGCCTTGATTACGAATGCCCCAAGCAAAAACTGAAGAAATAGAGTTGGAGAAGAAAGAAGCAAACCAAAAGGTCGGGCACTCAACTCAGCTGTTTTAGTTTATCTTACACCTTTTCGAGGTCAAATAACAAAATAAAAAAATATATAAAACCTACAAAAGACTCATATATGCTAGAATTTTAAATTCAAGCTTCAAATACAGAAAACACAGGAAAAATAAAAGATTATTATTTCTCTAATTGTAATTAATAAATAAAATCGCAATATATACTTTTAGGCGCATAATTATACTATGTATTTGAATAATGTTTCGGCCTTTTTCAAACACTTTTTCTACTTCTACACCCCAGTCAGCTTAATAAAATTCTTTGGTTTAATAAATACCACTCCATTGCAGTATCACCTATCATTTTTTCTTGGGGCTATATATCCATGTTATATTAATTAATGTAACACAAAAAATATATAAATTACTTTTAAGAACTATATAAACTAATATGTTGTTTTATTCTTATTTGAAGAAAAATTTATAATTTAAACTTATTTAGAAACAAATTAAAAAAGAAATTTTACTTTTTTTATTTTGTCAATATTTCTAGTTAATAGTTAATAATTTTAAATAAATTTTATTCATGAAAATTTCTATTTAAGTTCGTTTGTACAAATAGCAGCCAAGATACGACTGAATTTTTAAAAATTTATTTAAAGCTTTACCTAGTACTTTTGTTCGGACAAAATTTCATATGCAAAATTTACATTCATATGCGAATATCGTAAAACCAACTACCCCTACGAAGATACAAGTCATAACCTCCTTTATAGTACGTTAAATTACCATTATTTTGAGTGCTGGCAGACATGTGTACGTCTTATGGTTCCTGATATATATGTTTTCAAAAATAAAAAATTTTTTCCGAACAACTAGAAATTAACATTTTCTGAATTTATTTAGTCAAATATAAAAAAAATGACGACTTCTAAGAAGATAAACGTTATGACCTACTTTATAGTAAATTTGACTATTTATAATTTGAGTGATAATAAACATCTGTACGTCGAATGGTTTTTGAAATATAAGGGGTATTCATGATCTTTGGTTTAACATGTTAAAGCGTGTTAAATGGAAAAACTCATGTTAAATCGGAAAAAATTGCCTTCTTTTACCGTGGTAAAAGTGTTAACGAAATAACATTTAACATGGCTGAGAGTCTGTTACTTGGTCTGTTAAATGGAGAATGACGTCACACAATAGACCAGTTGAGATCGCCGCCATTTTTGTTGTTGTGACAGCTCAGTTCTTTCGTGTGTTTGTGGTATTCATATCCCTGTTATTAAACCAGAATGGATAATTTTAATGATACATTAAAAAAAAAAAACAGTATAAAAAACAATGTAATTTCATTCTACTATCTGAAAATTTGTAAACGCTCGCCAGATAAAAATCTCACTATATGAACCATGTAATTATTCTTATGGGACATATGTCCCAGAATAAAGTTATTTTTTCATTTCATTTCATAAGCTAAACTTTCACACAAATTCCACTTTTCACTCACTCTAGACATGTTGTAATTAATTACTTAAATCAAAACTGAAGTAAACAATAACATGAGGGTCTGGAAGGAAGGTTATAAACATAAAGGCTTATACAACAAGTTGCTGAGAAAATCCGCTAGGGGCTCTTATGCATTTAACGTTTAACATGACTTCAAATAGGGCTGCTCACAATCTTATAGTTATAACATTTAACATGGTAAAACATTTAACATTTAACATTTAACACATCATGAATACCCCTATAGTTTCTCAATATAAATTCACTAACTACTGATTTTTCATGAAACGTTTTTTGCCTTTTAAAAAGCTATATCTCGAAAACAATTGAACATAAATAACTCTATATATTATCAAATTAACTCTACTTTTAATCACTTTCTCTTAGAATTCGTAGTTTTGTTGTTAGTTTTAAAGATATAAACGTTTGAATGAAATATTAATTATTTTGACATTTCGTAACTATTTTTTATTCCCCCTACCTCCACTTGGCAGACTCATCAATTTAGACTATTAATTGTATATAGTTTTCATTTAAGTAATCGAAAATTGGGGTGAGATAACTGCCTTTTTTTCTACCCGGCTCTTGAACTAGAAGCAGTACCCCTAGTACATTTAATACACAACTAAGAGGTAAAAAAGGATCTGGATGGAAAATACTTTTAAATAATTGAAATCGCAGTATATATATAAATATGGAAAAACTGAATTAAATTTTATTTAATCGTACAAATACCTATATATAAAAAAATATTTTAAAGTGTTAGCAAGTAATAACCTTAAAATACCATGGGTAATATCTGCATATTTTTTTCAGGAATCATATGGCACAGCATTTAAAGCAAAGCAGAGCTGAAATAAATAACAATAGTTTTTTTTTTTTTAAATACAGAAAGTTGCTATATATTATAGTAATGATTATTTTATTGGCTAAATTATGTTTTATACTCTATGATTCGCTTAATATCCTTAATTATCAGTAATTATTGACTAATTAAGGATTTTAAAACTTGTTTTTCTCGATGGGATATTTTAAGATCGTATTCGGAAATGTTTTGAAAATACGAGGATAATTTACGACACCTGAGAGGGTCTTCCTCCCGCGGACCGGAACGTGTCAGCTCCTCAAAACGTGACGCCTTCTTCGAATATTTCACGATTGGGCGATTTCCTTCGAACATTACGTAAGGCGTAGTTTGAAGAACCAGTCATCTGTATTTTTTTTTTTTTTAAACTGTTCCTAGATACCCTTTGAAACAATAATAATAGCGAATGAGCAGCATAAATGGACGAGTTTTCGAAGAGTATGTATTTTATAAAAGATATATTTGCTGGAGGAGCAAACTGGAAACATCCCAAGTGTCCCTGGAGTTTGTGGAAGTTGAAGAAGAACTCGAAACCTGTTCTTCGGTTCCTGTCTCAATCGGAAGGTCCTCCTAGTTATCGTCTCAAACTCGACAAGCAAATAATTTTCTAAGAACAGCACACGTATCGGAATATCAGCCAATTGGAATCTTCTGAAGAGGATAGTAGATATTGATGGTATTCTTTTATAGTTTGGATTCCGTGTAACTATGCTTCCAAAAACTGGGTAGCCGAAAAAAAGTTATTTCAGCCCGATTTTTGATTACTTTAATAAAAACAATATATAGTTACTATTCAAAATTAATGACTCTGACTACCGCATTTGAATGAAATAAAAAACATTCCAAATATCGTAGAAACTCCTATTCCTACAAACGATGTACAGATGTCTATTAACTCACAAACTATTGTGTTTTCGTTATTTGAAATAAAAAA
>NW_027106661.1:469252-478248 GCF_000696795.3 Halyomorpha halys
ATCTTGCTCTATTATTATGTTATTAGAGTTCAGCTAGAAAATTTACTCTAGTTTAAATAATGTGATATGAAAGTTTTTATTTTGTAAAAAGGGCAAAGATTTTTTATCGAATAAAGTAAACTTCAGTCGGTTTAAATAGTGTACCCACAAAACACAATTTTCTCCTATTATTAGATGTTTATAAATGTTCTATGTATATTACGTAATAAAATATGTACGTTTAGTAAGGTTTAGTTAGACAAACCTACTTACAATGATTTAATTTTATTTAAATATTAACTCCATTTTTTCCTATATTGATCCAAACTAAACAGTCTGTAATAACTATTTCTTGACTGAATTACCAACAGTTTCTATGCTACTAGTCCAAAAGAATTAACTTACTTTGTTGAGAACTGTCTAGAGATTGTACAGAGAGACATTTGTTTGGGAAGTGTGAGTACAAAAAACTGTATAAAAAGGGGGGAGTAGACATATGTAAACAGGACCACATGATGGAGTATCTTGAGGCTCACTGTGTTCTTTGTGACTAGCACAACCTGTAACGGCTATTTCAGATATAGTTATGATGCATCTAATAAAAGAAAAAAAAAGAGAGAGAAAAATACAACGCTTGATTTTGTTATATTATAATGATTTACAATGAAAATAAGTGCTCGTATAGGTATTAAAATACAAGATATTACAACTATAACGGTTTACGAAAATTCCCGATATCTAAGCGATTCCTTAAAAGTAATACATAATATTTAACAAAGTGACATCTATGATATAAAAAAATTAAGTTAAATTATGTAAAATAAAGTTGTTTTTTTCCCTACCTCTTAAAACAAATAAAAACGTGATCGTCTAGTGATTAGGACATTGCGTTGTGTAAAATAAAGTAATAACTAGAGAAATGCTTTATTCATCCATGCTGCCCAAATATATCTGGTTGCTACATAACACAGCATACTAATAATTCCGTGATCGGACATGGATTTTCATGATATAATAAAAAAGAAAGAACAGTTTTTTTCCCCACAGTTTCTCTTTACAATCAATTCCAGTCTACACACCAAACACAAATGTTTCAATTTATTCCTTTTTTCTTTTCCTTTCTTGTCCCTTCCATTTCATAATTTTTATTTCATTTGATCGAAAAATCCACTTTCCCGAATTCCTCCTCTCAGATCCTCTCCAGTGACTTGTTAAACAAATTCACCATTACACAGCAATGTGAGATCAAACAGAGAAATAATAGTCACAGCAGTAGAACAGTTTACAGTAAAACAAACAAATAAATACATTTTACCAAAACAAAACTAATACATCTAATTAAAGGAAAATAACTTAAAATTAAACTGGATGCATCTGTTATTTTTTTTAAAAATATCTTTAATGAAATTTACAACTGTACATAATAATACATTAAGTTTGATCTCAGTTTTAAAGGAGTGATATAGGCGTATATAGAAACTACCCATTGGTAACATTCTAATGACGTTTTTACATTAGCAGGGCTCGTGACCATCTTCTTTTCAGGCGCCTCGGAGGATTGTCAGGAATGGAAGAGGAAGTAAGGTTAGAAACTAGTGGGTTTGGATGGTTAGGGAGTTTGTAATGGAAGGAATGATATCTGGTTTGGGCTAGACCGGTTACATATGGAACATTAAGGTCTTTATGTATGATTTTATTTGTGACAAATTAAGGAGCATTGGGGATTTTACGAAGGATTTTGTATTGGATGCGATAGGAATTCGAAGGTTTAGTGACCCCCCAAATCTCAACTCCATATGTCCAAATTAGCCTTATTACAGTCACGTAGATCAGTATTTTGTAATGAACTAGGTGTTCAGACCATTTGTCCAGTAAGTGCTATAATAGTCGAAATCGACGTGCAGTTTCCTGTCTTATCTGCCTTGTGTGAGGATTCCAGGTTAGTCGTTTATTCAGATGTAGTCCAATGTAGCGGATTTATTCGACAAGGGTAAGAACAACATTATTAAAGGAAACTGAAGGGCAGTCGGTAGGTTTACTGAATTTGATGGGATCTGGTGGGATTTATTTTAATCCTACAATGGTTATTATTAACTGCGAGCACACATTTATTATCGGCATACGTGGTGAGTATAGTATTAGGATTGGTTGGGATGAAAGCTGTATAGACTGTATAGAGGATGGGACCGAGGAAACTACCTTCAGGAACACCAGCGGACTCAGAATAGAGGGATGAATAGGAGTTTCTTGTAAATAAGTTATTAATTACTTAATGCATATCAATGTACAATCAAATTATCATTAATATCAGTTAAGTCTTATCCTCAATGTACAAGTTTAATAAGGCTTATATGCCGAATTTCGAACAAAATCTTCCTCTGTAGCATCTATATTTTTAATTTGTTACTATTGTTGTCATTTTATTGTTTTTATTATTTTTTACTTAGTTTGTTAAATCCTTATATAACTGTTGAGAAGATGGTCGGGAGGTACGGTCAGTAAAATAAAACAAATAAAGAAAAAAATATTAATCCCTGCCGACGTTTCGACCTTAGTTTCAGGTCTTTATCATGGAGCTTTCGAGAGAGATTCTGGCTATTTTTTTTTCTAAGATATATTAGTAATTTTTTTTATTTTGTTCTTTATTTTTTACTTTCACCAATCTATATGTGGTATTTTTTTTTAAGTTTAGTTAAGCTAGAATTTCTGCCAAAAGCTCCCTGATGAATACCTAAAACTCAGGTCGAAACGTCGGCAGGAATAAATAAGTTTTTTTTGCTTATCGCACCCCCCGACTATCTTCTCCACTTATTAACCTATGGTCAATTATCTGCACCTCTTTATATATATGGTATGAATGAGTACTTACAATGTTTTAAAATTAATATGGAATAAGATAATATTATTAATTTATCAATATTAATATTCTTCAATAGAAATCGTTACTAGAAAATATTATAAAAAATCACGGAGACTTTATTTTATAAGTAAAAAGGAACTATTCTTTCTGGCGGTTGTACTATGATAAAATTTCAATAGTGTATTAATATTTTAAATAATTTAATATATTATTTATATCAATAATAATGCTAACAGTTAAAGGATCAGTGACCTACAACTTGGGAAACCCAACCTCAACCCGAAGACTAAAGCCCAGACTGCTGTGGGACATTCAGTTATAAATTTTATATTTATTAATTCTATTATTCATACTACTTCTATTTTACTTATTTTTTTTTCTTCTCTTGTCTTTTTTTTTTTTTTTTTTCAAATTAACTTGTTTTTTTACCATTAGGGAGCAATTGTTTGTTTTGTTAGGTTTACAAATGTTATATTTTGTTATTAATTTTACTCTTCTCTTTTTATTAAGAAGCATTATTTTTATCTATTTATTTTATCTTATTTTCTTTTAATTAGAACATTGCATATAGTTAGGGATGTCTTTAGTCTAGACTATACCCCCATAATCAAATGTTAAAAAAAATAAATAAAATGTAACGGTTATATATTATATTAACCATGTAATTATATATTATAGTTATATTATATTAACCATGTAAGGCCCAACAGGCCAATCTGGTATTAAATAAATAAATAAAATAAAAATAATACTAATATGAAAACAAAAGCTAGTTATGAGAGAAGTAAGACAACTCTCTTACTAAAGAGAGTGAAGGTCGGCACAATGAGATCTAGGACAAGAGGCGGCACCTAGCGGATGCTCTACTAACTACAAACTAGGCCACCTGTCCACTCTTTAATACCAATTTATTTTTGGCTTCTCTAGTTTCCTAATATAGTATAATCAGGTACCAGGCGAGGCCAGGTCGATAAGGTGCATGGCTATTTATAAACGAATAATTTCCAGAACCGACAAGGAAAATGCAGTTGGAATTTGTGTAAGCCAGTGTGAGAACGTTTTGTGGGTGAGAACATAACTTACTACTACTTAGATCACCTGTTAGATTTTCACTATCAGAAAATATGTCTGACAGAAATACAAAGTTTTTTGTTATTTTTATTGTTTTTATTTTTAAGTTAAGAAAATCAGGACTTAAAGTATGCTCCAGCCCTAATACAGGCTTTTACAAGTATTACAACCCATTAAATTCAAGATTATGTTTCTCTCCTTTTCTAAGCTCCAGAAAAAGGAATCAGCTCAGAAGATAACTTGTTTAATCTGAGTGATTAATAAATAAAAATAAGTTATAGTAATTTTACAGTTTTGAGCTGTAGTTAGAAAACTAAAATAGTGTCAACCAACTATTTGAAAAGCTGAATAATTTTTTATCCTGGTATTTTTTTTAATTACTTAATATCAGATCGGCCTGGTGGGTAAATTAAGTAAATTAAAGTTAATAACAAAAATAACGACATTCGTAAACCTAATAAAACAAACAATTGCCCTTTAATAACAAAAACGACAATGTTATTGAAAAAAGAACGAAGATAAATATCTTCGGCATGAGATTGGATGAGTTATAAGTCACTGCTCCTTTAGCTGTCGGTAACTGGGAGTGGAACTTCATAAATCGTTTTTGGTGTAACCCTCCATTGTTGACTCTATTTGCAATTCCCGATGCAATTAGCTAATTTTAATCTTTGTAGATGTTGAATATTATTTTCCTCCTGATTTTGATAACACGCAGGATTGTCTGTTATAAAAGCAACTTCAGTTTTATTTATAACTCTTATAAAGTAATAGATAATCATGAATAAAGTAATTGATATAAAAAGTATAAAAAGTAAAGTGTATCTACTAAATAATATCCATAAATTAAACATGTATACTCTTGATTATACTATCATTAATTTCAAAGCATAAAGTAATCAGTTAACTTTTTTTTTATAAATTAAATACACATAGATTAATCAATAATTTAAAAATTGAATAAAACATTTTTCAATTAATAAATCTAAAACTAAGTTGACTTTATGTATAATATGGAATTTAATTTTTTTTCCATTCCAAACTCCTTACCTAACCCATTAGTTCTTAATCTCTCATCCATAACAATCCCTGATAAGCCTCTGAGGCGTCTGAAAAGAAGATGGCCCCGGGACCTTCTAATTTAAATTAATGCTTGAAGTATCACCAATGGGTGGTTCCTTCCCAAGATTTTCAAGTGTTTGAAACATTCATCTAATTTATTTATTGTATTTATTATTTTGTACAGTTGTAAATTACATTAAATAAATGTAAAAAACAATTATATAAATAACTAATGTTTTTATGTATTAAAACTGAGATACTGTACTATCAAATTGAATAACAAAACTTTATATAATTTTTTTTTATTGATACTTACAACTGTATCAAATAAATATAATATTAGTTAATATGATATGGGTTATTTTAAAAAGGCATGATACAGTCTTGTGGAGAATCTACCTATTGATTAAAATCTAATAAAATTTCTAAATGGTCTTGAGACCTATGAATTTATGAAGAGGCAACATATGGAACATTAAGGTCGTTATGGATGGTTTTATTTGTGAAAAAGTAAGAAGCATTAAAATTTTTTAATGGTGAGAATTGGGTGGTTTAGTGGAGCCCAAATTTCACCTCCATACGTCCAAATAGACCTTATTATGGTCATGCAAATGATTCTTCTGTAATAAATTGGAAGTATAGATCATCTGTCTAATGTTATAATAATCGGAATTTTCTATCTTTTCAGTCTTGTATGTGGATTCAAAGTAAGTAGTTTTTGAAATTTAGGGGTAAGTGGACTATTATTAAAGGATACTGTAGGGCAGGAAAATAAACAAAACTGACTTTAAATAAATAATTTTCAATCCAAATCGGAGTGATAAGACAACAATATTGAAATTAAAATATTCATAGAATGTTATAAAACACAATTCTATTCAGAAATAAAAATAATAAGCACCATAAGGGAGAGTCTTTAAAGAGAGATAATTTTCCCAAGCTTGGCTTGAAAGAACATTTTAAGAAGAAGTTTCCTTTTTCTTAAAATGAAAGTTTTTTTTTTCTTTCTTTTAATAAAAAAGGAAGTATATTTGTATTTCTTTTTCTTTTTTCTTCTAAATTAAGATGCTCTCCTCTCCTTTTCCTTCTTCAGTAGGGTCATGGTCGCGGAGAATAGAATTCTCTTTCTACAAAGGTGCCATCGAGAATCAGACCTTTTATCCAAAGGTTAGCCCTTTACCGTTGACATTCAACTCAAGATAGATTGGTGCACGGACATAACTCGTAATGAAAATTGAAGAGAAAGGTTGGAAACGGAGAGATACGACCAACCTCGTCTCTTTGGAAACGAAACCTAACTTAATTAGTGCCAGGGCAACATCGTAACTTTTTCTTTTACGGATTCAATTTAATTATCCAAAAGAGCCATGAAACAAAATTAGTTGAGGCATAAAAACTAAAGACAAACAATTTCGAGGAACGTTCGGTTGCAATGAATAAAGTCGAATTATTAATCTACATTTAATTAAAGGAAATAAAATTAATCTAAGCGCTAAAAAGTGCATGTATCTTTATGGGCAATTATTAGGGTTATTTATTATATTATATTGAGGAATAAAAGTATAAAAAATAAGAATATTAATTATATTATAAATTACCCAACATTTTTCGTTTAGTTAAATTTTGATTTTAAAATCCTGTTCAAATGGTTCTAACAAATAAAAATTCTCGTTGACGTCAAATATTTTTAAATTGCTTCCATTAAAAAAAAAAGAAGTGAATTGCTTCTAGAAAAAAAGGCTAAATTCATATTTCCTGTTTTTTCGTGTTAAATCAGTCCATATGAAGTTTGTTTTGTTAATGGCATTCCTAATATATTAATAAAAAAATTAATATGCCCATGTCAAAGAAAAAAAATCTTAAAATTACAAAAGTATTCGTATATTTTTATTACCAGACTTCTCATTCTCTACATTTAGAAAAACTTCCTTCTTTAATAAGCTTCAAGTCCATGTTACTGAAGTTAAAGTCGTTTATAGAATAATTTTAGGTTCTTTAAAAAAAAACAACTATATGATGTGAAAGTCTGTCTCCTCACATTACCAGACTAGTGTTTTCAGCAAAAATAATTACAAATTAGTAAAATTAAATTTTTATCTTTAAAACTATTTGAATGTGGGTGAAAAAAAATGAAATAAATAAAAAAAAAATTAATTTAACTAATAACTAATAGACTATAAAAAATGAAATTTAATAACAATTCTTATTATTGCTTGAAATGTAACGGTATGATCATATTTTATCGAACATCAATGTTAATTCCCTCTTTTCAGAATTATAAATACAATAATGAGATATCCTATCACTGTTATTATATATGTTTAGATACAGTAAGACAGTTATTTGTCAGTACATAAAAATAAGTAATGTCGATTTTTATAAAGAAATAGAAAAAAGAGGAAAGAAACATCCCATAAAATGATATTCTCAGGTGAGGTTACAGTTTTTTTTCCATAGAACTTTAAATTGAAAACCAATACAGAAAAATTAATTGATTTATCTATGCAGTATATTGATGAACATAAATAGTTGGTTGCATTTATAAAGATAAATTAAATAAATAAATTATTGTTAGATATATAAATAGATATGATTATTACACACATAAAATAGTGATGTCTGTCAACAGTTTGTTTAAACGGCCCCAGGCTAGGCAAAGCACGCATCACTTCTTTGTATTGATGGCAGTGTCTACCCAGCATCTGAAGGGGTCGTCTGGAAACATTCTTCCAGTTTCATAAGTATTAATTTTTAATATATATCTTCAAATAAAAAATACCAAACTCTATATAAAAAAAAAACCTTCAATATTCCATAAAGCAAATCTATTAGACTTGGATTTGTGACATATGTATATTTATACTTAAAATTCAAATTATATGAATACTATCTTTCTGCACGGTTTTAAGCCTTTTCGTCGTGTTTTCCTAAAAATAAAAAGGTTTTTCACATCCCAGAGCCTACTTTTTGAATGTAGTAACAATTTAAAATTTAATGAGAAACGGCGCCATATGAAAATAAAATTCACAAGCATTTTTTATTTAAAATTTCGAATTGATGTAAAAGTGATAAAACATTTTGCCTACAAAATATTTCATGAATGTATATTCTTTTTTATTTTTATTACTAAACACTAAGAATGTTACATTTAATGCGATTGTTAATTATATTATTTACTGGACAGTGTTCAGTGAAGGGATGTTTTGTGAGAGGAACTTAATTTTATAAAAAAGCGTTTTGTAGGTACTAGAATATGTTGAAGGAAGAATGATTTTTTTTTAAATGCACTTAACCTATACCAAATACAAATAGATATTTTTTTACTGGTTGACTTACAACAGAATCCTAAATAAGTATTGCGAAAACAGATAACGAACTGGCGTATTTTAACTGCAGAAGTCCAGATTCATACAGTCTTTTACAGAAAACGTATCCTTATTTGTGCAGGAATAACCCTGGCTTGGAAAATCTAAACTCTATAACCAGGTATCTTAGTTTGCTATGCAATACTATAAACAATTTCGGTTATTTTTTATTGTTTATTTTTTCATTTATTTAAACAAATAAAAATTTTGGAATAAAAAAAAAAAAATCTTGATAAATAGCATGATTTCGGGCGTACTACTTTAATGGCTTATAATTATCTTATTTACTAACCTCAGTAATTAGCAGATACAATAAAACAGCTTCTTTGTTTAGTTTTTTTTCCGCATCCGTTTTTGGTTCTATTATTTCCCAAAGCGAAAAAAAAAAAAATTGGAAATTTGAAGTTTTTTAAATCACATAGAATAAAAATAAATCCTTATTTTTTTTATCCATTAGAGGGCAATTGTTTGTTTTATTAGGTCTACGAATGTGGTTATTTTTGTCATTAATTTTACTTTTCCCTTTTATTAAAAATTATTATTTTTATCTATTTATTTTATCTTATTCTTTTTTAATTCTACTTCACTCTCCGCCGAAGCTTCTGCCCACCTGTTACTCTTAACAATATACCTCTTCCCAGATCCGACACAGTGCGATA
>NW_027106661.1:478873-491860 GCF_000696795.3 Halyomorpha halys
AAATCTGTTTGGTTCCTTATCACATACGTTGTTCAATTTTTGTTGCCAAATGATAACAATAATTATAAGTTTAACTAAATAATTATAATTTAATTTTAATCTCAGTATGAGATCATTTATCAATATTACCTATTGCCCACAACTGTGTGGCAGATTGTAATATCTATCAATAAATAAATCTATCAATTTAAAAAAAAAAAATTTTATCTTATTCTTTTTTAATTCTAACGTTGTATAAAGTTAGGGGTGTCTTTTGTACGAGACAATATCCCCCATAATAATTGTTAAAAAAAAAATATTTAAACGCTTATATCAATCATATAAGGCCCACCAGGTCGATCTTGTATTAAATAAATAATTTAAAAAATCCAAATAAAAATATATATTCCTATCCTATTTCTTCAATACTACCGAGTAGATTTTTAATTTTCTATTCAGAACAAAATGACAAGTTACCTCGAGATAATTCTCGGGACTCGACATTACGACAGTATTTTTTTTTTTGGTGACCACCTAGAAGTAAAAAAAAAAAGATTTTTTTTTTAAATCAAAGGATTTAGCTCATGAAATATTTTGTGAAATTTGCAGTATTAATAATCTTTATCAACACAATCATAAAAAATCTTTATCAACTATTAAAATCTATTTCCTATAACGATAATCACCTTAAATGCTTTAGGATTATTTATGTTTCCAATGATAAGCATTCAATTAATAAACAACGCCTAACGGATTTTTTTTTCACAGAATTTATAAAACAAAAAAAAATTGATTGTCTTGAGGCCTCCTAATAGCCGTAACCTTCAACAGCATTCATATTTATGAATCCTTCACCGTTATGAATGGACGTCACTACGTACGATTTATACAGCTTCACTCAATCAAATACTCCTTATGTGAGCATTAAATAGATTTTTTAATGATCATAAATAAATACATAACAAGAATTTTATTTTCGAATTCGGTCATAAGTAGGCAAATGACCTCACGTGTCTAAGATACGTCTTTACAATCACCCAATAAACAATAAATTTGTCAATGCCTATATTGCTGTGATTATTATAAAATTTATTATAATTATCACTATATGTCATAGATTTAATCGGGCGAAAATTCTATATATTAGTTGCAAAAGAGAAAATATATTTTATGCATAAATGAAAATGAAATATCTTTTAGCCTCTAAAAAAGTCATATAAACATCCGATTAGGGTTGTTAAGTTTAAAAAAAACTATTTAAATATATTTTACAATTATTTGTAGCATTATTTTTATCTTGATATTTACTATATTAAATTAATGAATATTGTATACATTTATTTAGCTGATATATAAACATTTACAATGAAATAACCAATTGAAATTTGAATATATTATTGAAACTCAATTTATTGCCAGGTTTATTTTCGTATTACATTTAGTTTCAAGGGAAGACGGTAAAGTAGTATTTAGAAATAGTTGTTTTAGAAAATTTAGAAATTCAACCTATAGACGTTTCACAAAGCCATTTCTAGATAATTTATTTAATCTATCCTGCACAAAAGAATGTTTTTATGGAAGAAATTTTTCGTTCGAATCCAAAATATTCCACGGCTTGTAAAGGACATTACCTATTTAGGACACTTCCGCACTACTTTGAACATTATCATAGAATAAATAATTTATGGTCCAATAATATTCAATATTGGTTCACGATATATTTTTTTAAATTCTAAGCTGTACTAGAGACAAATGCCAAATAAAATAAAAATGGCCCTAGTTTTTTAAAAGTATTTTCTTCTGTATTTTTATTTTTTTCTATAGAATAATGTAATTTATATAACATTTACTTGATTATTAATATTTTTTTCGACAGGTCTGGTTCTGTAACTACGCTCTTGATTACAATTTTGCTAAATATAGATTTTATTTTTTTATTAACATCAGTATTTTCTGGGTTCCTTTTATTAATTCCTAAAATACTTCGAGAAAAGAATCAAATAGAAAGAACGATAAAATAAAATACCGTTTTTTCTTATAAACCTAACAACGCCGAAGGCTCAGCAAAGTTAAAATGAAATGAATAAAAAAAAATACCGAACAAAGCTCGACAGAATCAAATCAAGGTACGAAAAAAAATCAACTGACGAAAACTCTTTTATTCTTTTTAACTCAATCTATTTTCCATCTCGACGGATCAGTAACCGAGAGCGAATTTTGACAAAACACCATTTTCATCTCAATCCTAAAATAAAGTCCATACATATTTCTTTTTTTTTAATAAAAAAAAAGTCTAGTAGGGTTCGATAATAAAACTTTCACGAACTACCATAACATACTGACGAGGAGAAATTAAACAGAAATATTAAAAATCATTATTAATTTTTTAAAAAATATTTGTACTGTTGTTTATAACCCATAAAACCTATAAATCCAGTGCAAAAAGTGGTAAAGAATTTCAATTAAAAAAAAAAGATAGTATGGGGTGTATTTCTATAAAATTTATGGAACTAAAACTATACACATATTCCCCCCTCTTCCTAAAAAAAAAAAAAAATTATTTCTTCCATAATAAAGAGAAAAGAATTGTTAACTGATTTCCAAGGCAAGGGTTAGTAAATTAATTAAAACTTATTTAAATTACAATAATAAATAAATAGTTTACCTAGCTTTGAAGCGGGGCTATAGGGTTCGTAGCTGTTGGAGGACATTGTCGGGGAGGGGCACCCGTTCTGCCCCCCCCCAACAGTCCACTCGTCCCGCCGGCTCTCCTCGCACATCTCACATCATCTGTAATAGAATAATATTGTGTCAAAAGAGCTGATTAGAATAATATATTAATAAAATAATTAATATTAAATTATCAAATTTCACATTCTCCCCCTACAACGAGCTATTTATTAAGGGTATTTTGGTAAAGACCTTACTCAGGTGAACAGTAATATATATCCGTAACGTATTTCATGAAGGATGGTACGAATGGTCGAAAAAGTAGCTTAAAACTATTTATGTTGTACACCACTTTGCAGGGCTAAAAGCAAGATAATCACAGAAATAAATTGTAAAAAGTGTAGGAATATAAGATGTCATAAAATATAATGTAAAATATAATTACAGAATAAAACGAAGTAAATCAGGACTTTAAAATGATATAATCTACTATTGGATGTGTAATTTACATTATATTCCATGTTATCTTATATTTCTAGCCAAATTACAATATTATTTGGTGTTTGTATAGGATTTTTAGTTCTGTTGAAACCCTGCAAAGTGTGGTGAAACGTTATAGCATAATATAAGGGTGTTCATGATATGTTAAATGTAAAATGTTTTATCATGTTAAATGTTATAAGTATAGGATTGTGATCAGCCCTATTTAAATTCATGTTAAATGGTAAATGCAAGAAAGCTTTTAGCGGATTTTATGAGCAGCTTATTTTATAACCTTTTCTTACACAAAACACACACAAAATACGAGGAAGTAACTTAACACAACAAACAAAATGATGACGAGCTCAGTTGGTCTGCTGCGTGACGCCATTCTCCATTTAATACTCTCAACCATGTTAAATGTTATATCATTCTAACAAACTAAAAGAAGGAAAAATTTTCCCATTTAGCATGCTTTAACATGATAAACTGATCACGAATGTCCTTTATGTGAATATATATATTTTTTCTAATACCCTAAGTTTATTTATAATCAAATAACATTATATAAAGACTTAAATCTAATTATATTTAGGGTCAATTACTAATCTTCCAGTAAAGTATTTCAATGAATGAAATATCATTTTTTTTTTTAAGATGGAGTGTATTTTAGTTAAATGGTAAAATTAATCTACTAAATAAAAAGTTACTAATAAGAAAATTACCCAATTGAAGCGCTTTATAGTGTTTGAGATATTGAAGGCGCAAGTGTATAGAGGCCTGACAAAAAGGTAACGGTTTTCAACCATTCCAGCAATATTCGTAATCACTGCCATGGTGTAAATTGCATCTTAGTTACTGTCTTGACAGCATTTACTATCGTGGTAATACTGTAGTACTAAGTCTGTCATGATAATTGACAGTGCATATAATAGCAATAAAGCTGCTGTCACATTATCTTTTACATGCCTATACCTTGGAAGAGGACTGTCTTCTCCTCAGACTAGATAGACGACAGATAATTACGTACTATATATTATTATAAATTTTTATATTAAACTATTTTTTCATCCATTAAAAACATAATACGACTTAGGCCCTCAAACTGAAGCAAAGTAGATCCGGATCCCTGATATTTTTACCAGAGCTCTAAATATAACAGCGGCCGCTAGATTTTTGGCAGAGCCTAAATGTGAACTCGATCTAATCCTGTTCAAAGAGATTCCTCCTCTACCACTTTTCTTTTTGTTGGGTGTCACCTCGTTCACGCTTTTCGAAAAGTGAGATGTTGATGGTTTAAGCCAATGCCTCGAATAATGGAATATGTAATACACAGATTTGCAATAAACAAGAGAAATATTAAACTCCATAAAAATATGAAGTTTTATGCTACAATACATTTAATCCAATCATCAAATAGTACCAATATGAAAACATTACCATAAATTTGTATAGGTTATAGAAAATGATTATATACGTTAAATTTCTGTCTGAGGATTAATTTAGCATGTCTATGTAGTATTGAATATAATAGGCTCAGTCAGAAATTTAGGGTTTAATGTATTTTTAAGGATTTTGTAAAAAAAAAAATAAGTTCCAAATATGTAACTGTATTTATTTGTGGTATTACCTATGTAAAATGGAGAGAAGGTTTTGTGAAGTAGAGTAAATATTCTCTGTTGAGACTTTTCTTTGAGACTTGGAAGAACGCCAAGTCTGTACGTTGTTGATGTAAAGTTGAAATGTAAGTCTGACCTATAGATACTTCTAATATAAGCATTATAGTCGGAATAGGTCGCAGTTAATACGCAATCTTCTGTCGATAAGTCGTATTCTATATCAAGTACAGAAGTGGGGAAAGGACAGAACCTTGGGGGACTCCTGAGGATATTGCTTTGATTGATGAAATCACGGAGCTTACATTGAGAAATCATAAAGAAATTTTACGTTCTTTACTAATTCATATAAAGAACCAAAGACAATAAAAATAAAATATATTAATTATTTATATTGAATTGACTGGGAGAGTTGTTCAGTTATCTTTCTTTTATTTTACGTTAATTTATCAATTACAAATTTTCGGGGCCATCATCCTATCATCAGGCACTCTTAACATTCTCATTTTCTATAATCTCAAATTTAATGAATTAATCTAATCTAATTAATCAAATTTATTCTTCTATATAAAAATAATAATAATCATTATTATAGGATAATATTAAAATTACTAAGTGTATGTGTAAAATAAGGAGAAATTATTTAAACAAACTTTATTTAAAAAAAACACATTTTGTCTAAATACATATTTTTATACCTGGGACGTATTTCAATTTTATTATTTTTATTTTTCACTTCAAAGTTTCGGTACTAGATTATAAGGAGATAAATGAGTTTCTTTAAAAAACTGTTAAATCAAAAGTGTTTTTGGAAAAATTATAACTAAATAATAAAAATTTTAACTCCTAATAATCTTGTAACCAGAATTAATTATATAAATGCAAAATATAATTATTTTTTAATCGACTTGACTGGTTTTGATTTCTTTTATATACAGGCAATAACCTCAGATTTTGTAACATGATAATTGAGAAAAAAATACTCATGATCGTAAAATGAAATTACGAGTTTTATATATTTTTTTAGGAATACTTGTTTAAAAACTATTCAGTAAATTAAAAAATATTGGTTTAATTACATTGAACAAAAAACAATTGGCCAGACCTCATTTTTTTAAAAATATGAAATCCAACTGGTAATTTCAAAAAACACGACAACAATCAGTTATCATGACGTAAAATTATATTTATACAGACATTGACATTGACTATGGTTTTTATTCGAAAGGTTTTGACGACTCAGGAACTTTCCGATAATTAGAAATCAATCGATTAAATAAGGTCAACGTACTGCTTATGTTTAAATACAACAATGATAAGAAAGCTGCATAAGCAAATTCATGGGTCAATGCCAAATAAATAAGATAAAAACAAACAGCACACAGCCATAATGATATATCCAAAGAGATAATACCTTGAATTACTTAACATTATCTGTGCTAATGATAGAGATGAATGTATCAACGGTGAACGGCATTGTTTTAACAGTGGTGTGTGAGATTTTTTAATTAAGTTTATGCAGATTAAATTTCAAAAAGCAAATGGATATATTTGTCTATAAGGTAATATTGAGTATATGTTTTGATTATATACATATATTTTTGATAAATGTTAAAATTGTGCATACAAACACGCAACGTTGTAGAAGAACCATATAGAGAATTGATAATACTTCGAATTCTCTTTTCACTTCAACATCTTGATATATATAAAAAAAAAAATCATTTTTTCAATCAGAATCAAAGTGCATTTTCGATCATCATGAGATGACAGGATTTTTTGCAAAATCAATTTCAGGTTTTACTGATTTCTACAGAGATAATTTTACCTAATAATAATTTAGTACAAGGACTGTTAGAGAAAGAAAAAAATAATTAGAAAAAAGATTCGGTCGTTTTTGGAATTCCACGCCTCAAATATATATCATAATATATAGCGAAACATCTATGTAGCAGACACACGCTGGGAAGATGATTTTATCTCGTATACCGAGGTTTACGTCAAGAAAGTTTAATATAAAGAGAACAAAACAAGAAATTAAACTGAGATAGCTCTTACGTCAAAAAAACAATAATAAAATTATAATAATTCTAAATAATAATTTTTTTTTACTATTTAAAAGAAAAAAAAATAAAATGTATCATTTTAGTGTTTTAAAAATCAAATTTCTTCTCAAACATTGACTTGCAGGACACATACAGATACTTTGTACATTAGTGGTAGGATATGAAATTGAAAACTAGTGGACACTACGTCGAATTTTGAGGTTCATTCTGGAGTAACCTGTGATTATGGCGCTAAATTAATAGAAAATTGGCGTCTTAATAATGTAAGGGAAACGTTGTGGGAATCCCACCGACAATAAGGAGTTCCCATAAACGTAACACAAGCAATCCTTAGCTTGTATTGAAAAGTATACAGAATAGTTCGCCTCAAGGGTGATAGGGCAACCTAAGCCCATTATTATTTGTAATATTTGTGGACGTAATAAAATGGGGTGCTAAATTAAGAAGCCCTTAACTGAAAGAAAATTCAAAAATGTATCCCGTATATATCAAGAATTTAGAATTTGAATGGAACTGGTTGATGTATACCAATTAGTACAAGAGCCGGGAAGAGAAACAGGCAGTTATCTCACCCCAATTTTTGATTACTTTAATGAAAAATATGTATAATTAATAGTCAAAACTGATCAGTCGGCCAAGTATATAGGTAGCTGGAATAAAAAATGGCGGCTGTTTCAAAACCTTTAAAAAAACATTAATTTTTCATTCAGAGCTCTATATCTTGAAAACTACCAAGAACACTAGAAATTCTAAAAGAAAATTATTTAAAGAAGAGTAAATTTTCTCAAATATTAGTCCTACTATTTTTTATAAAAATGTATAACCGGGTGTTAATAGACATCTGTACGTCACATAGTTCCTGAGATATAGATTTCACAAAATAAATTAACTAACTGATGATATTTCAGTACATTTTGATGAAATGTTGCTGTTTAAAAGGCTATATCTTGAGAACTATTGAAGGTAAATAGCTCTATTAGGGCTTACATTTTAGCAAATTTACTGTACTTTAAAGGATGCTTTATTTTGATTTTCTATTGTTGTTGGTGGTTGTAAAGATATAGAGCTCGGAAAAAAAAATTAATTATTTTTAAAGTTTTGAAATAGCCTCCATTTTTTTTATTACCCCTACCTACTTGGCAGACTCATCAATTTTGACTAGTAATTATACCTAGTTTTCAATTAAGTTAACAAAAATTGGGGTGAGATAACTGCCTCTTTTCTTCTCTTGGGCTCTTGTACTAAATATCTTTGAGTAAAAATTACAAATGATGGGAGGTTGGATTTCGAGATTAACCACTCTGAAACGGAATAATCCGTAAAAGAAAAGTAAATTTGAAAACAAAGATGACGTTGTATAAACAAGTCTTTGAACCTACACACAAAAACCTCGAAAGCCTCATACTTGTATTAAAGATATAAGAATTATAAAAGAAACCGCTTATAGAAAATACACATAGAATAGAGTTGATGTGGTTTGGCCATGTGCAAAGAATGCCGATCAATAGACTCCCAAAAAATATTTGAGAGGCAATGACTGAGGTAAAATGACCCCGCTGACGACCGAGGAATAAGTGGGAAGACAGATCTGGCAAGAAATAGAGGAATCACTCTCGGTGAAGTCAAGAAGTTGGCAACGGATAGAGGGGTATTTAAGAATGGATCCAGGCTGCCCAGACACCGTAAGGTATGTGGCTTGGTAAGAAGAAGAATTATGTCTGATATAGAGGAGTGAAAAGACCAAATGGGGAATAAAATTGGTATCCGCGTCCGAAATGGAGGGATTCAATAATAGAAGGGTTCAAATGAATTAACTATTAGTCTAGTTGCCGGGGACCATAATACGATAGCCCGTTAAGAAGGTATTTCGTTATAGAAGGATACCTGTAACCATATGGATCAATTAGATCATAAGTTGGTTCAACGAACAAAAAACCATATAAAAAGTTATATCCACGAGCTAAACAAAAATTAGAAAACATTGAGTAGAAGCACCATCAATCAACTGGAGAAGACAACTCAATTAGTATACGGTATTTAGCGGAACTGGAAGTATTAATTATGTAAATGCCTTTGTGATATATCGCCTCCGGAAGCAGGTGTTGACTTAGGAGAGGAAGGTGGGCGGCTTACAATGGATGCAAATCAAAAAATTAAACTTGGAGAAAGATAAACTAACAACTCATAATGAAATGGAAAAGGGTGACGGGAAAAACACATTAATAAATCATGGCTGTTATATATTAAACTTTACAGATGCTGTAAGTATCAACTTCTAATCTGCAAAAACAATATATGTAATTTAAGTGTACAGGAATGAATATTTTATGTAATAGCACTTATTAGACAAATGGTCTAAACTTCTAATTCATTACAAAAAACTGATCTATAAGGCCAGTCTGAACATACGGGGTAAAGCTTTGGGGCTCCAATAAACCTTATAATAAGCCCTTACAATTCAAAATCCTCAATGATTATAACTATGGCAAACAAAAAATAATCCAATAAGCCCTTAATATTCCATACGCAACCGATCTAGGCCGAACCAGATATCAATCTTTGCATTATAAACTCCCTTAGCACCCAAATCCACTTTCTAACCTTGCTTTTTTTTTCATCCCGGACAATCCTCTGAGGCGCCTGAAAAGAAGATGGCCTCCAGACCTCCTAATGTAAAACTGCTTTTAGAGTGCTACCAATGGGTACTTTCTCTACATGTCTGTATCATACCATTATGATCTTACATCAAATTCACGACAAGTATTATTATGTATAGTTGTAAATGTTAATAAATAAATAAAAATAGTCTTCACAAATACAACGAAATAAATTCGTTTTAAAATTAATGAATAAAATTGGAAGAGAATAACAAATATATCATAAGATCTGTTATGCAAAATGACGTGGACTTTAACGAATAAATTATCGTAGTGATCAAGCACAAACGAAAACGATAGTTTCATTAACCGACAGCGTGCTTGGGTCGTTGCTAATCTATCAATCTCAAAACGTTTTCTAATAGATTATGAGGTATGGTCATAATATATGATTATCATTGAGTATTATTGTTTATTTAGTATACTCAGGTGTATACTGAACCTGTAACTTATAATACACATTTCCATTTAGTGTTTATCATAAATTAGAATCTATTATTGGACCAGTAAAAATTGCTAAAACTTAAGCTGTATCTAGATGTTGGGGGAAATTAACTTCTGCGAGAAAAAAGTGGAATTTTCTACGTGAGAAACACGTCAGTAAAAATTGAACTTTCCAAGGAATCCATTAGCTTAATATTGCTATTTTTTTCAAAATGGCCGCCATAGTTTTAGTTAGGTTTATTGGGAATAACGCCTAAATTATTACAAATAGCTGAAATATCATTACGAACTATTTTATAATGAATTTAATGATCTCTAATATAGTCTCTTTATGTTCAATAATCCTCGAGATACAGGTTTTCCAAAGACAAAATTTATTTTGAAAAACAGCATGAATACGATCATTATACACTGCTTTATTGTGCACTTAAAGTATTTCAAATTCAAAAGAATAAACTTGATAGATCTGAGGTACAGTTTTTCAAATCCCAACTATTCTTTTTAAATCCAATACAGTAAAATCTTAAGATTATATATACCTCCATACAGATACTTGTTATAAACCAAAATATGCGCATTATAATTATGCAGCTTTAAAGTACCTACTCAGCCTCCACTGGCTCATTACCTGTGACGCGGAGAGAGCGCTGCACTATGATCTCGAAGGGCCTCGCTCTACCCTAAGGATAGAATGGGCTCGGGGATCCTCAGGTCGAGATTGTAAATGTTGTATATAATTTATTTTAAGTAGTTTGATTATGTTAATTTTATTTAATATTTATTCTTTTTTTTTTATTTAAGTTTGTGGTAGATTGTAATTTCAGTAAATAAATTTAAAAAAAAAATCTGCAAATTTCATTAACTTACTTAAGCTATTAGTAATACTTTAGGAGCTATTAACTATATATAAGGACTATAACCAAAAATATATAGCGACCACTTTGAAAAACATCCAAATACGTTCTGCGCAGTGATGAACTTTTTACCATCATGAATTCTACACAATTTTGCATTGGAATTCATTGAAATGTTTACAGTTGCTTCTAAGTTAACTTTAAATTTGACTGAACTATATAGCTTTTTATTGAAGAGAACAGTAAATTTATACAGAACCTTTATGAGGGACTTAATAATTGTGAGAGAAAGAAGAGTTCTCCGACAGTACAACTCCTCAAAAAAGACCAAACTTAGGACGGTACGCTAATTAAACGGACAGCCCGGGGGAAAGCGTAATTCTGCTAAGTTGTCGGGAGGGAAATAGCTTCAATAAAGGAGGGAGTGGAAGAGTAAAGTTAAGTTCGCCTTCATTACTGTACTCTCCCCCTCCTCCAGTGAAATTCTGCGCTTCTAATGGTCACTAATGTTCGTTGTATATAAAATGCAAAGTAAACAGGATACCTGCGCCTTCTTTAATAGCATATATGCAGCAGGGAAATGACGAAAATGGAGATGAAATCCCTAAGGTAGACGATTGACAGAAGATGACCCTGTAGGATGATTTCTCTAAACAAAGTTGGATCTAATCGCTTGATTGTTTTTATGAAAAGATGAAATTGCGAATGTAAGAACTGCGACGGTGCCAGTTCAAATCCAGCCTGGGGGGATAGACTTTTATTTCTGTGGTGGTCCCACTGACATTATAATTTGGCCCCCCACCATAGTTAGAATAGGGTGGTAACCTGAAGATAACCACCCCCTTCCATCAGAAAGGACTAGGAAGAAGGTTATAAAAAATTAATACCATTGTAGCCATTGAAACTAAAATTATTTATTTGAAACTAATTAACAAAAGAAATAGGTACTTAAACTGATGTTTTGTAAACAAAAAGGATATTTTTAGTGAAATTTTAAAGATGTTTAAGGAATGTAATTAATAAACCACTCATTCAATTTTATCAAAACGCGTTGTTGCTTTCTGACACCTCGACTAAGTACGTTATTTTTTTAAAATTTCATTTTGGATTGTTCATAAGAACACTAATTAAAACCATTGCCTATAAATAAGGATACATTTCAGCAAATCTAGTTTAACATCTTTTGTGAATTGATAATCTACCTTAGGGTATTTGGGCAAATCCCAATTTTTATTATCTCGTTACGACAAATAGATATCTATAAGTATGGATAATCAGTAGTAAATGAAAGTATTTGTTGGATTTCACACTATTTGAATGGCTGTATTTCAAAGCAATTAACTTTTTTTTTATGATTGAATTATCTACATTCAATTTATAATTCAGTGCATACTAATGTTGGAAACTGATTCGATGTTTTTAGTTGTCTTCTACAAAATGTGGATGGTTTCCTGCCAGGATCGTTTTCCAGATTTTATCTTATATTTTTGAAATTATTAAATTTATTCGGTTGGTATTATCAGTTTCGGTAGTCGGTAATATTTATATTATAATAAATATTTTTAAAATAATGATAGTTGACTGGTAGTTTATATTTTTGTAATTAGTAATAATTGCAAAACTTCTCTTGTAACTTGGAAAAAAACTAAAACATTATTTAAAAATATAAAATTAATTCTTTATTCTAGACGAAACTGTCGATCAAAGAAACTTCGAAGCCAGAAAAATAATATGGACAAACTACCTCAGAAACGAAAACTCTTATAAATTGCGTAATTAATGCAGGTCTGTCTGGGATATATAAATAAGCTTTGTTTGTTTGTGTATCTTTGCTGATCGCACCCACTATCTTTCGTATAATTACCAACTATGAAATAATTTGATAATTAAAGAAAGGAGAAAAAGGAGAAATAGCGACAGGAAGATGAGAGAGGGCTTGTCCAATTACTCCTGATTGCAGCCATACGGCACACGGCTTTGCCATATTTGGTTATTCGTACCTTGAGATATCCTAAAATACGAATATTTATAACAATAAAAAAAAATTATTGTTTGAAATTTTAGCGTTTCAGAGTGGTAACAGAAATTTGTGTGAACAGATTTTTTCTTTTAAATTCTGAACTATAATCAGACCAATTTGGACATATGGAATTGAGCTCTGGGGCTCCACCAAACCATCAAATTCTTCCCGCATCCAATCGTTACAATCCAAAATCCTACG
>NW_027106661.1:495485-515394 GCF_000696795.3 Halyomorpha halys
TCTACTACTGGGTAGTTTCTCTACATCCTGTATCATATCATTATGTCATTATGATCAAATTTACTAGTTGTATTTTTTTATACAGTTGTAAATATCAACATATAAATAAAATTTAAAAAAAATAAATTATTACGTTAAAACCATCCCAAGAAAAATTTAAGGTAATTGATTTTTAGAACATTCTAGTGTCTAAAGTCGTTTCAAAACCGATTCCAGAAAGAGGTTTACGTCTCAAAGAAGTTCCTGACGGAAATCCAAAATTCTTATGTAGTAACCTCTCATTTTATAATAATATATTATACAACAAACTTATGAAATAATTAGAATTGTAGAAAATAAAATTTTGATCATATCTGAAAATATTACAAGACCTATTGCGTAACATTTCCTATTTTCTTTGATTCGTTATGATAATAGTATATTACATAAGGGAAGAACTTGCTTGAGTGATTCACATCATCTTGGTTATTAACGAATCATTAGAAAGTTTTGATTTCATCCCGAATGTCGTTATTATTAATTATTAAAAGCTCATAGAAATTTGTGAATTTTGGAACAACATACGTAATTTCCAAAAATAAATAATTCACCTACAAAATTATCCATTAAGTGGGGTGTCCACTATAGAGAGGTGCAATTATATGTTTCCATCTTATTATGAAGATAATAATAATAAGAGAAATCTATACAGACATATTGATTTAACAGGTCTGATAGTTTCGCCTTTCAATTTGATTTCTAGTGTGTAAACTTCGCTAAACGGAATTCGTTTTTAATGAACAAGAGGCGAGGATATTAGACTCTTTTAGAAAATATTTCCGGATCGTCGTGAGAGAATATTTTAGAAGAACCGTTAATTGTCCTTGGATCAAGACGATCTCGTTCAGTTCTCAGCCTCAAAGGTGAACAGAATTTCAACACAGTCCTTAATATAGTTAAACTTATTTTTTGAATATTATAAATTATAAAATAATATTTATTAAGAATTGATTTTATTAGTAGCCAATTATATAAACTATATAATACTGTATAACGATAGACAACATAGTCCAAAAGACAGTAAAAAATAAGGAACGATCAATAGGATAAATGATTACTAATATTTTTATGTAGAATTTAACTGGATGCTATGAATAATTAATGAGAATAAATGAAGTACAAATTACGAATAAGGTTGATATAATTTAATTATTACAATAATGAATTGCTAATTTTGTCGTCAAATTTTTTTTTTTAATGGAACTACTAATATAATAATTTAACACAACGTGGTATATTTATATAGCCGGTTATAACCCAAAATCCTTTTATATTTGGAACTTTATGGAAAGATATTAAGCAACCATATTATTAAAGTAAAGAAAAATTGATTAATCATGTAGTTAATATAATATATATTATATGGTATATTAATAGAACCAATTGCAATAAAAACCTATTCTTTATTTGAAGATTTCTGAAAAGCAAAAAGAGAATTAGTAGATGATTTTGTCATCATAAAATTTTATAAATTGAAACTCTTGATATAATTAATTAAATATAGTGTGGCATATTTACGGAAACTATAGTCCAAAAGACAGTAAAAAATAAGGAACGATCATTATTTCTAATAAATTTAAGTAGATTTTAATTGGAAGCTATGAAACATTAATGCGAATAAATTAATTATAAATTATGAATAAGGTTGAAATAATTTAATTATTACAATAATCAATTGTTAATTTTGTCGTCATACTTTTTTTTTTAATGGAACTAAAGAATTATTATTAATATAATAATTAAACATAATGTGGAATATTTATATAACCGATTATAACGAAAAATCCTTAAGTTTATGTAGAGATATTAAGCAAGCATATTATTAAACTAAAGAAAAAATTATTAATTATGTAGTTATCATACAATTGTATTAATTAGAACTCTTAATGTAATTCATTAAATATAATGAGGTATATTAAAAGAACCATTTGCATTAAAAAAAAAATTCCTTATTTAGAGCTTTCTGTGCAGATATTTAGCAAGTATTATTGAGGAAAAGAAGAATTAATTGGTAAATTTTTCATCATACAATTTTATTAATTAGATCTCTTAATGTAATTAAATAAATATAATGAGGTATATAAAAAGGACCAATTATATTCAAAAAACATTTTCATATTTGAGGATTTCTGTAAAGATATTAAGCAAAAAAAGTAATTAATTGATAATTTTGTCGTCAAATAATTAAATAAATTGAAACTCTTAATATAATTAATTAAATATTGTGCGGCATATTTACGGAATCAAAAATAAACAATAACCCTTCTTCATTTTGAACACCCCCGTAAATTTATTCACTAAAACGCTCTGTTCTCTTGGCCCGACTAGAGTGACAAAGTATTTTTCACTCCACTTTCCTCACACATATTGCCCGCCCACACCCGCCAAAGTTTTCCGCAGTTTCCCTCCTTTTGAACGTGAGAAGGGAAGCCGGAATGCTAAAATATCTCCATTGTGCTAGGGTGGGAACCCCAAAGGATATGCGTTCAGCATATTTGTCATGCCTCAGAATTCCGTATTTCATTATACAAGAAAATTAGTTTCAGTAATATTTTTTTATGGATTAAATATTTAATGGTTTATGATTTATATTTAATATTTGAACAGAGAAAGGAGAGGATCCAACCAGATAATTTAGACAGCTATACAAACTGGGCTTGTGACCTACTGGTGTAAAACCAGTAAATATAATTTGATACCATCGAATCGCTGAAATTCTTATAATCCATAATAAACTAAATATAACCAAACTTTGGGGTGAAACTGAGGATCGACATTGAGGATATAGGTTTTGATGAATTCATGGATAGAGGTATTATTGCTATTATACCTTCGGGTGTAATAAAACTTTTATTTTATTTGTAGATAAAATGTAATCCTAAATCATGTCCATACCCGTCCTATTACTTTTAATATTATTTTTAATTTAATTATTATTATATTATTATATTGTTATATTGTTATACTGATACTTATGGTGAGTACCGGGGTTTACCCAGCATCATAAAGCTGGTAGCCTTATTTAGGGATAAATCTGACGGTCGAGCGTGATTCTGAACAAATTAATTCGCCCAAGCGTTGATCTAGTAACAGAATTTTTTTTCTTTTATTTTACTTCTTGTAAGTATAAATATAAATGTTTAGACAAATAGTATACTTTTTATTTTTATTAAATAATTCTTGAAACATTTGTCATATTTCCATAAAGAAAAAGTAGTTGGCATCAAATGTGTATTTTACCCTCTCCAAAAATAATAGTTATTAATGATATGAACTGCATATGACGGAATGAACTGCAAAATTTCTTACTTTCCAATATATGATATATAGAGTAAGGGGAAAAATTACGCAGAAATTTCAAATTGAAGTTGTAAACCGAAATACGCTTTTTCTTTTTTTCCCCCAAAACAATGAAGTGGCTTTTAGTGTTATTTACATCTTATCGTTATTGAAATAGTTTGGCAGTGCTTAACAGCAAAATTTTGAAAATAGTATCCTCTTAAGTGCTTTTAATTATTTAACATAATTAACCATCTCTCATTGTAAGCATTAAAAAAAGAATTGGAAAATATAGAATATGAAATAATTTAAAGAAATAGAGGAGAAAACTAATGTTTTCAATTTGGTAACCGAATGATAAACAAAACTGATGGTACACGAGCTGGAGTAAAAAAAAAGTTAATTCACCCCAATTTTTTATTACTTTATTGAAAACTGTGTATAATTACCAGTCAAAATCGATTAGTCTGTCAAGTATAGGTAAGGTGAATAAAAAATGGCGGCTGTTTAAAATCGTTTAAGAAATATGGTTTCATTCGGGGCTCTATATCTTCAAAACTAGAACACCTAAGAAAACATCATTTAAAGTACAGTATATATGCTAAAACATGATCCCAAATAGAGCTATTTACGTTCAATTGTTTCCGGGATATAGATTTTTGAATTGCAACATTTAACAAAAAATCAGTAATTAGTGAATTTATTTTGAGAAAGGTATATCTCAAAAACCATTGAACGTACAGATGTCTATTAGCACTCAAATCAAAGCTAGTTTAATGTACTATAAAGTAGTTTATGACGTTTATCTTCGTAGGAGTAGCAGTTTTCATGATATTCGACAAAGTAAATTCACAAAGTGTTGATTTCTAATTGTTCGGATAAAAATTTTAATTTATGAAAAAACATAGCTCGTACATAATACGTACAGATATTTGTCAGCACTCAAATTAAAGTTAGTTAAATGTACTATTTACTATGTTTATAACGTTTATCTTCCTTAGAGTAGTAGTTTTTATTATATTTTCCAATGTCTTATCCGAACAACAAGAAATTAACATTTTGTGAATTTATTTTGGAATTCGAATAACAGTAAAATGAACAAATTGTTATCAAATCTTCTATATAACTTCAGTATAGGTTACATGGAAGGTTAGAGCAATGAGCTTATAGGTTTCAACAGTTCACTGTCTATTTAGCTGTTAGGCATGCACTGACACTATTTGGTACGACAGCGCTGCTACAACAGCAAATGTCCCGGTGTAGTGGATGTGACAGCTTTGACTACTACCTATTACCACTGTCAGTGTGGAGGCTTATGGTTATGCATTCTGACAGTAAACAGTTACCTAC
The DNA here is from genome assembly GCF_000696795.3 of Halyomorpha halys. Classification (NCBI taxonomy): domain Eukaryota; kingdom Metazoa; phylum Arthropoda; class Insecta; order Hemiptera; family Pentatomidae; genus Halyomorpha; species Halyomorpha halys. Next base: position 500,154 of record NW_027106661.1, read on the forward strand.
AGTTGCAGTTTCCTTCTTGTAAATAAAAGCAAGGAGTCTTTGTCAAAATAGAAAATAATTTCATTTGTTGAGTATAATTTCTATTCCTAAAGGTATATATAATTAAGAATTTTTTCTTTTCATTTTGATGTTATCAGATTTACAGATCCGATTTTGTTAATTTATTACAACTCATTTTGGTGCTCCCCTCAATTTAAAATCAAGATAGCGTGAATCGCAAGTAGCTATCTGACGTCATAACTGATCGTCACATGCCTCTCGAAAGCCTGGTTCGACCACCGAAGACAACTTTATTATGATGGCCAGAGTTCGTTTGAATAACCACTAGAACGGTTAATGTTATACCACCACAATCTCATATAAATCTAGAACAAGACGTAAGAAAGAGACGGCGGCACCCTTTGACCGGAGACGGTGATCTTCAACCATCACCACAGGATCCTGAGAAATAACCATTCTATCTCCTTTACTTCAGGGACTACATTTTGTAGTGTTATAATGTTAATAAACAATAAGACGGTACACCAGTTACTCATTCCTGATAAATGCGTAATTGAACGATTTAATTTAATCATTGGGAGACGTTCGTTATTCATTATTCACTGGAAACCCATGACTTCCTGCCACACAGTATCCTTTAATAACACCCTACTTAGCCCTGTCGGACAGATCCGTTACCTAGGACTACATATAGACAAAAGACTGACTTGGAATCCTCATATAAGACTGAAAAGACAGCCAACCGTTCGTCAATTCCGACTACAACAGTTACTAGACAAACTTTCTAAACTTCCAACTAACTACAAAAGACTCATTTACATTACTATAATATGACCTTTTAGACTCACGGAGTGATGCTTCGGGAATCCACTAAGCCATCGAATTCCTCTACTCACAATCCAAAATACATCATAACACCGTTAATTTATCACAAATCAAGTCATCCATCAAGGCCTCAGAGTTCCATATGTTGCTAATTTGGCCAGAACCAGATAGAAATCCTTCCACGACAAATTTCTCCCTCAATACCTGATAATCCTCCGATAATGGTTTCGAGATCCACTTCTCTAGAAATGTTGTTGGAGATTTATTAATGGATAGATTTCCCACATGTCATTGTGTAACTGACATCAGATTTACTTGTACATTTATAAATATCAATAAATTAATTTTTAAAAACATATCACTGATATTTGAGTCGTTCTACGTAGTTAAGGTATTTAAATTACCATTCTAATGGCTTACACATTGAAAAACATGTTCTGTGTTAAAAATATTCTTTTGGAAACTGATATGTTAATGTTCACGGATACATACAAAGTTCCGCATAGATACGTAAATTAAAAAAGAAAAAAATATATAAATAAAATAAGGATGAATCAACAGCTCCTCGATTGAGTGTATGTTTATTTTTATTTCGAGACTGCAAGTGAAATATTTTCGTACGGCGCAGCAGCCGGAGGTTTTAAAAAAGACTACAGGCAGTTAAATGGGCATGTTTATGCTTCCCGAGGTAATAATATATGTGCTACATCTCGGCAGATCTAACAACATAAATAAACAAGGATATATATCTCTATGGCTCTTGGGGGAAATGGGATCTGCTATAAATTGGTCATCTGCTCTGCGGGTAGCTCTCGTACCTCAGCCCATTCTTCGGAAGAGAGCTATTTTCGATTTCGGGTGCGACATAATGTGTATTATGCATATTATATAACATAAATATACATTACAAAATATACCGAACATATAATACAAAAATACGGCATAAAGTAGTTAGATGATAAGCCTAACAAGTGAAAACGGCAGGCACCGAAACATTTAACGGATCATCATAACAACCAAATAATCAAAAATGAATTGTAATTTTTTTTTTATTGTTTTCCAACAGCAGCATCTTCGGTTTGATTTATTACATATGGATTTATATATAATCCTATCATTTCATCGAGACTGGTTTTATTGTTTAAATAAAATAAATCGTATCCCATTAAGTCTCGAACACTAATTATTAATACATTAAATGTACGACGTTTCGGACAACCAGACCATCCTCAAGAACAATTAATTAAATAACAGCTTTTATTATACACTCAGTATTAACATTTTTAAACAACATTATTAATAATAAATTGGCAAAGCTTAACAATAAATTCACACCTCACATCCAATTATTAACATTTTTTGCAGGGTATTATGCCCAAGTCTAATACAATTAGTTAAATTAACCTATAAAAATATAAAATAATAAGGAATCATATTTTTAAATTTATAAGTGTGCCTTGTCTTATGTTTAATTACTTATTTTGCCACTTTTTCATTTAAATTTAAAACTTTTAATGACACATAATATTAATATCACTTATTTATTTTTTTTTCAATTTCAGCCACTTTTTAAATATAGTTTGGTTTGACTAACTTTTAAGTTTTAAGTAAATTTAAAGTGTCAAAAGTGATATAGGACCGCCGCTCCCAAGGGGATTTAGTGGGGCGGGTCTACCGTGAAGGATTGCCTTCTAATATTTTTTTTTTTTACCATCTCCTTTTGTGGGATTATGACATGTCATATGTTATATATAGACCAACATACTTGCTATAAGTTTCTGTTTCGAAAGTAGTGCTAGCACGATGGGCGGGTCACACAATTCAATTTTAGCTACTTTTAAAATTTATCACAATCAGGTCAGGCATATTAATAATGTATTACAAACTGTATTTTGGTCTATTTTTTTTTCTTTTATTGTTAAAAAAACTGTCAAAGATAATTGTAAATAGTGACATAAAATTTAACCAAATTATTCACTAATGCTCAATATTTCTTGTCTACGTTTTAACATAAATAAACTCAAGGGTTTTTCTTTTGGACATATTATTTTCTTAATGTAAAATTATTGTGTTGTAAAAATCAAATTTATGATGTTTTATGTTAGGACCCTTCTCATGTTTTCTAATATCATTACTGTGTTGATACGTTTTATCACCCAACAATTGTTTAGTTTTACTATTTCACCTACAACATACCTCAATTTATTACAGGATGTGCTCATTTACATTAATTGTTTTTTCTTTAATAACGTTAAAAATATATATTATATCAACAGTAGAAAACACCATTACTGCTTATAAAGATAAAAAATATTTTAAATATACAGAAAAAATACAACAGCACTTTAGCTATATTGTAGTCATTATATCTTAACAAAAACCAGGTTTTACTTTTGTTCTGAATCACTTCACTCACTACACCCCTAATCATCTTCTTATACATAGATATACGATGAACTAACAACTCAACAATCTAAATTATAAGTATTGCTTTTTTAACAAAGAAATAAAATAAATGAATTAAATTTTACTTAATATCACATTTTTGTTATTGAATTATTCAGGGGGAAATAAAGATGTACGAATACACTTTGTTTACTCGCCATTATTAACAATTGATAAGCACAGTAGCATTTGAGTCACAACTTTGTTGAGCGATTTTAACAATAGGTTAAACTCTTCAATATAATGCTAACTAAGATCCTTGGAGGAATCGAACCCAGCGAGGCCGTTCGAGACCTGATCTTGAGACCGCGATAACGCAATGTTACTTCAGAAACACCGTTACTCCTCAGACCTCGATCCCATCCCACTGCTTTCTCTTTCCGAGTAGATGACGTTATACTGCGGCTAGGAAATTTCACAATCGGTTTGTTTACTCGCTTTTTTCGATTAATTTTTTCGTTTGACTAAGATGTATAGTCGTTTCTAGAGTTTCCCTTGAAACAAACCTCTTCTTTGGGAAAGATCTTAAAAATGGATTTATGGTTGGAAGACTATTGTTTCAACATAAATATTCATTTTCCATACACCTGAACTCTTTCTGATACTATTTTATAAAAATTAATCCTTGGAGTGAAACAATCACATTTCCATGATGGTCCAGGTGGCTGTCAATAAAGGTACAAACAAATAGAAGAAAAACTATTTATTAGTAAAAAAACGTTTTATCCTACTTTACAGGGCTGAATCCTGGACGATGTTAAACTATGCTTTACATGTTTTAGGATTCAGCCCTGTAAAGTAGGATGAAACGTTTTTGTTTTTTTAAAAATATTTTTTGTACCTTTATTAACAGCCACCTAGACCTTTTTTATACACTGTCATTTCCCTTTATAAAAGGTGTCTGAGGGTTAAGGGTCCTGACTGAAGATATAAATTAAAAAACTCAAAACAAGAAAAGATGAAAGTGTGGTGGCATGATTAACGTCTTCAGTGGCAATAGTTGACGTTTGCAAAGAGAGTATTTGAAATGGGTTTGCCACTGTCGTAATTATTATTAACATTTCTATATCTTTAGTATATTTCTTTTAAATATATTTTTAATTATAATTCATTTAAAGTTACATTATTTTACATTTGTTTTAGTGGCAAACCCATTTGAAACCTCCCGCCATACGATCAATTACAATGAATTAATTAAAAAAGAACGTGTGTTGTTATCTGAAAATTATAAATGTGTTGTAATATATGAAGTGTAAATATTGTTCTATAGAAGAATAAAGAACGTAATTATCGTTACACATATATCTTTTTCGTTTCATACGAACACGCACTAAAAAAGTATGGATTTTTTACTTAGAGTAGTATTTAAAAAAAATGTTTGTCCAAGTCTGGTCAATGACCTTAATTTTTAACGAAGGAAAATAATAAAAACTTGCACAACAATAACACATATCCTATGTCGTTCGGCCATCCAGGTATAGGAAAGATACCTTGTCTTAATATGTAATAACATTTAATATGAATCTAAGAATTTACATTTTATTAATAACGTAGTTGGAACACATTAATCCATTTATTATAATCTTACTAATTTATAACAATGAAAATCTTTAGACATAAATAAATATCTTCATAGAGAATTTTTCTTGTTTTGAGATCCTTAAATTTTAATTTCAGTTAGGGTTCTTAACCCTGAAATATCCTCTATAATCATGGGTCTGCCATTCTATACTGAAAACGTTTTAAATTAAAAAAAAATCGAAACTACAATTATGAGAGAAAGATGTATTTTATTTGCTTATAAAATATCGTTTCATTTTATGAATTTGTTTCAACATAGCATCTGAAATGCTAAAATTTGATGGAATTTCAAAGTTTAAAACTGAAAAACTGTTGATTTTATGAAAACTTAAAATATTAAAAAAATATAGAATTCAATTTAACTCGCCTTTCTTTAACAGATTTTATTAAAAAATTAATTTAAAAAAAAAATTTCATATATTGGACTTAAAAATTCAGCTTGTTGCCTTTTACAAAAAGCTATGGCTTAACAACTATTTTTCAATTTATTAATTCAAATTTCTATCATTTCATTATAATATAATAGATCTTATTTATTATATAATATATTTATTATAATATTACATATTGAATTTTATGTTGCAAAACATTAATTTTGGAAATTATTGAAAAGTCTTATGATTACTTTGATTAATTAATAAAAAATATTAACAAGTTGTAAATGTCCTTTATAAAAGAGGAAGACAAAGCTTAAACCGAAAAATGATTTTTTTCAATGGACAGAAATAAAAAAAGAAAAAAATACATAAGACCAAATTTTTAAATTTTAATTTTTTTAAAAACTAATACGAGTACAATTAAAATTGTATGAAGTAAATAGCTTAATTCCCAAGACACTATTTTGTACTTTTTAAACTTCAAGAAAATTATGAGTTCTCAGACAACAGAATCACTGGAACGGGAAAAGCAAATCTTTATTTTTAAATTCAAAGCTATTCTGAATCGAAGGATACTCCAAGTTGGAAATCACCAAGGGTTTTAAAGTGCTAGGACTATTTATAAAACTATTAGATTGCTATTCTCGTGCATATGATTGGCATTTAGTGTTAACTAAACCATCATAAATTGTTTAATGTCTGTTTACAACCAGCGGAGCGGTCCCTCCCCATTCCATGTAACCCTTGCATTACCTCAACTAATATTTACCTTAAAATGATCACATGTGAACAAAAGAACGTTTATATTGCAATTGTATACATATATATTTACTTTTTCGCTAAAATCGATAAATATAAAATATATTTTTTCGAAAACGGAACCAACGATTTCAATATTGATTTTGTAAATTTAAAAAATACTATAATTATTCAATATGAAAGTATAATTTCATTGATGAATATTTATCAAAAATACTAAAATTTATAATAACTGAAACTCGTTTTAAAAAAATTTTATTTTATATTTATATTTATTTTCTGTCTTTTATAGTATTATTATAGTTTTTATTTATAGTATTATTATATTTTATAATCTGGGAAAAAAACTACGTGCAAATTTCACATTTATCAACTTAGTTCACAACTAAAAAATAAAAATTAACAATAATCCTACTAGAAAAAAAAAACGAAAAAATAAAGTTGTTTACAAAAGTACGATTTAATAGTTAGAGAATTTTTTATTTGTTTTTATTATCACCAATTTGATAATAATAAAAATATATATCGTTTGTTTATATATTTTCTGTATTTGATGTTTCAGAATTTTTTTTATACTTGTAAATATGTATATTAGCAGAAATTGTACCTTTTCATTTATTATTTTTAGATTAACTGAATTGGATTTTTTATATATTTTTAAAAAATGTATTATCACCAGTTAGTCACATTATGTTTTATGAAATGACATATGGTTTTATTTAATTTGTTCTAATTTTATTTTATTTTTGATAAATTTTATCTTTTCAAATTAATTATTTTCATTATATTTGATGATGTTTTATAATTTCATTTTTATTTTCTATTTTGCTCTAAGGCTCTAAAGCCAATTTTTTACGCTTGTAATATTATTCTAAAGGGATCAAACCCATAACAAATGAAGAATATAATTATTATGTGGAAACTTTATGTTGCGTAGATGAATGCAAATTGCCCTTATGATTAAAAACATCCCTTTTTCAGAATACAACTTTTAGCTCCATATTCCATATAATTTTTGATATTAAAAAAAAATAACGATTTATCAAATATAACATAATATAACATATAAAACAAGAAAAGAATGATCAAGTGATTAAAGTGTGAAAATGATATTAAGGTGATATCAATAATAAAATATGATACAGTACTGATTATAACTATACGATACTATTAATTATAATTATAAATATGATATGATATAATTTATAAGTACTATTATTGAACAAACCTAAAAAATAAAGTTAAATATAAAAGTAAGATGGGCCAAGAGAGAAGAGGAAGGGATGTCCTAGAAAAGTTGGGGGTTAGTAGGGCATGACCTCTTTAGCCATTCATCCTTAACAACATTCCTTCGCACTGCCTCCTAGCTATATAAGGCATATTAACTATCTAGCTTTAAACAAATAAAGATGTTATTGTTAAGGCCAAAAAATTAAGTGGATTCAAAGAAAAAAAAATAGTCCAAACAACCTAAAATGGCGTAATAACCACAAAAATATTTGACCAAAATTTTTTTCTTTAAATAATTTATTTATAGTTATTAAAACTGCATAAAAATATATACAACTAGTAAATTTGCTGGTTATAAAATAACATCATACAAACATGTGGAGAATCTACCCATTGATAGAACTCCAATAACATTTGTGGAGCAAAAGATCTCTGGGCCATTTTCTTTTTAGACGCCTACGAGGATTATTAGGTAATGAAGGAGAAGCCAGGTTAGAAACATGTGGGTTTGGGTGGTTGGGAAGTTTATCATGGAAGGATTGGTATCTGGTTCTTGCCAAATCGGCAAAGTTTAGAACGTTGAGGTTCTGATGGTTGACTTGATTTGTGACAAAGTAAGAAACATTAAGGATTTTGAACTATAAGGATTGGATACACGAGAAGTTCAATGGTTTAGAGGAGCCCCAAGCTCAACTCCGTATGTCCAGATAGTCCTTATTACAGTCATGTAGATCAGTCTTTTGTAATGAATTGGAAATTTAGACAATTTGTCTAGTAAATATTGTAATAGTCGGAATCGACGAGCAGTTTCCTTTCTTTTCAGTCTTGTATGAGAATTCCATGTCAGTCGTTTGTTAAGTAACTGATCTGTTCGTCAGGAATAAGTGGGATATTGTTAAAGAATACTGGCAGGTAGTCATGGAATAACGACAAAGGGTAAATGTGATTTGGAGGGATTTATTGTTTTTACACACTGTAGAAGTTATTGAAATTTTGACTTACATTAACATTGACCGCCTTAGATAGTTCTTATTATCTACTCAGAAAAACAAATGTTTTGGAGGACGAACCATGATTTCGGCATGCTCTACTGGTTTGTTGACTTATACTATTTTTCCTGTTTTCACCAGAAATAAATTTATATTACTAACAGATTATTACAATAATAATAGATATCAATTGAAGTAATTTCCGAAAGGACTATTTGGATGTAATGTAAGATACTTCCAAGTAGTGTCTATAATATAGATTTTTTTTTTTAATTTCAATAATATAATGATAAAAGATTTTAATGATGTAGAAAGAAAAAGGGAATAATTCTATTTTATCAGGCTTTAGACATTGGTAAATGCAAAGTTTTTCATCTAGGAGATCGAATACAGAACTGCTGTTTGTCTCCACGACGAGGCATTTACAAGAAAATTGATAGATGAAAATAATATAATAAGTAAAAAAAGTTACATTTACAAATTATTTCTATTTTAATTTAAATTATTCAAAAGATTATTCATTTACCAAAAACGTGCCTTAAATTTTAATACATAAATTCGATAAACAATTTATTAAAAATATTTCCCTTATTCCGATTTTTAATAAAATTACTACTAAATTGCATTTCAAGCTCAATGATAAAAAAAAAAAAAAAAAAAAAAAAAATGGGAACCATTTTAATATTTTATAAATTTAGATTTAAGGCACGATTTTTTTTTATAGGGATGGTATTATTAATAATTGTAAGAGATATATAAATAATTTAAAAAATACCCTCAAAACAAAGAGAAAACAGTTCTTTCCTAAAATTAAAGAATACTGATGTAATCTGTGTTGATTTAAAGATATATATATATATATATATATAGTTTTTATATTTATTGAGATTTACAACTATACACAACAATATATTTAATAAATTTGCTGTAAGTTTATAATGGAGTAATACAGACTTGTAGAGAAACTACCCATTGATAGCACTGTAATAATGTTTTTACATTAGATGATGTCGATGCCATTTTCTTTTCAGGTACCTCCGAGGATTGTCCGGAGTGGATTAGGAAGTTACTCCTGAATTTCGGTAAACTAAATTCCCAATACGAAAAATTGGTGGAATTTGTCAGAATGACTAATAACATTTTACACTTTCTAGGTCCACTTCATCCTTGAAAAAATAAGTATTCGGCATTTTCAGGAAGTTGGTGCTTGAAACATTTCATAATTTCATTCGATAATTTTGGCTGATTTTAATGTTTTTTTGGCGACCTGGAATCGAAAATGAACTAATTTTTCTTCCACCTCGTACAGAGTTTACGCAAATCCATGACATATAATACCAGACTCAGTCTAAATCCAACCGTACATGATGAGAGTGGGTACTCTCTACTAATGACGATTGGGTTTAGCGCCACCCACTCGTGACAACGCAGATGGCGAGTACAGTCCCCCAACCTATATTAGGGGTATTCATGATATTGTGTTAAACGTAAAATGTTTTACCATGTTAAATGTCATAAGTATAGGATTCTGAACAGCCCTATTTAAAGTCATCTTAAATGTTAAATGCCATGAGAGCTCCTAGCGGATTTTCTTGTTAACTTGTTTAGTAACCTTTCCTTCCAAAACATCTTGTTATTGTTTACTTCTAAGTTTTGATTGCAGTAATTGATTACAACATGCCTAAAGTAAGTGAAAAGTAGAAACGTGAAGATTTGACTATTACCTTGTTAAAAAAATTCCAAAACTCTACCAGGACAATCAAAACACAAACTATGTGCAAGTAATCTAACACGACGATGTAGAGCTCATCTGGTCTGTTGCATGACGTCATTATCCATTTAACAGACTTAGTAACACGCTTTAAACCATGTTATATGTTATATCGTTTTAACATGGTGAAATAAGGAAATATTTCTCCATTTAACATAACTTTTTTCCGTTTAACACGCTTTAACATGTTAAACTAAAGATCATGAATACCCCTATAAAAATGCCCTTCAGGCAAAGAAAGGGTATTTATGTTTATTATGCACATTAACATTACTATGATTATATTATGTATTTGTCAATTTACAAAACAAAGTAATTGTACTTGTTTAAATATGTGTTAAGAGTCTTTTTTTCGAGCACATCCCCCCCCCAAAAAAAAATAAAGAAAAAATAGTAAAATAATTTAATGCACTTTAAATCTTGACAGTAGGTAGCGACAGTGAGTAATAGACTATGGGACTGGCAGCGTGGGATATGCAGGTGTAGAAGAGAACGGTGACGATCCCACGACCTCCTTCCCAGAAGGTACCGCATAACGTATCTTTCCTCAATATTTTGCCTCAAAACGATATTTTTTTCGCAACAAGATGGAGGAGCAGCAACCATTCGAGGTAGAACAAAGAGCTCCGGAGCGTGGAAATGCAAACTACATTGAATATTCATATAGCGTTATTTTCAGGCATGTTTCCGGTACAGTCCGTGGTTCGCTCGGAGCTCTTAAAGGCAATGAGATTGAGTTTGAAGGAGAGAACATCTTACTGTTCCCGCGACCAGAACATGATAATAATGGACTACTTTAATATTTGTTTTATCTGAAAATACTGTAAACTATATAAAAAAAAAAAAGGAAGATATTAAAAAGATTATACGATATAGACAATCTGAACTCATAATAAAATACAAGTTAATATACTATTGCATTTTAAAGGAAGATCATTGATTGAAAGTGTGTAGTATATAAAAGGAAAGATGGTCCAGTTCGGTGAAAAGAATTCAAATTGTAATAAAACTATTTATTGTAAGTCAACGTATCTCACATTTTGTAGGGCTTCCTAAAAGGCTAAAAAGAACGGAAAGAATGTAACAAAGTAAGAGAACAGATAAAAAAATAAAAATAAAATAAAAGTAAAGTAAAGTAAACTTAGGCATGGCTAAAAATTATTTAAAAAAAGCAAACATTTATACAAAAATGAACAAAGTAAATTAATGAAAATAAAAATAACATGTACAGTGAAAAGTATAAATAAACAACAATTAAAAAAAGGTATTTGACAAATAATTAAAACGAATATATAAAAAATTAAAAAATAAGTATAAAAATACAGTAAACACTAAAGAACGGAAAATATGAAATGAAAAATAGTTAATTCTTCTGGGAGTAGGTCCCTTTGGCACAATTACAAAAATAATTTTAATGTTACAATTACAAGTATTGGCCAAAAAACAGTGTGGCCACACTTAATTATAACAGTTATTAAAGTTATATGAAAATAATTTTAAATACAGAGAAGAAAAAATAATATATTGATTGAAAAACAAAACAAAAAGGTAGTTAAATAATATCTATTATAATATTGGATTGGATTGGTGAAGAAAAAGGTAGTTAAATAGAAGGGGTTTAAACAAGGGAAGGTTTGGTACATGACGTATCTTAGAAGGAATGGAGTTCCAGAGATATGCAGCTCGGGTAAAAAAATGATATATCAAACGCAGCAGTTCGGTGAGGTGGAGGGAAGTTATCAGATAAACGGGAACAGGTAGTTTGGGATTCAACTTAGAATTTTAATTGCTGGTTTTCTAGGGTATAGGAGGGGCGTTGAGTACTAATAACTTGGAATAGAAAGGAAGCTAGGAAATACTGGCATCAGAAGGGTGGATAGAGCAACTTTAGCTCGGCGTAATTCTGGGTTATGTGCGTATTTCTGGTGACCCCGAAAATAAATCTTAATGCGCAATTTATATTATGGGACATAAAAAGAAATTGTGTTCTTTATTTTCTTTTTTTTTCTTACCTTGTTACATTATTTTGTGCGATACGTTCCCTCATAATAAATTGTTTTATTACTACTTGATTTCTTTTGACCTAACCGCATTTTCAAGTCATGGAACAAAAGGTGTTAGTACTTTGCAGTTTGTATGTTTGTATTTATGAGCTAATATTGTTAGCTTTAATAATGAAACAGTGCCATACAAGGTGTCCTAAAATTAACGCAAGATTTATACTAAATAAAAAACACGGTTTTATTTTATTTATAGAATCGTAAATTACACAGGATAAGGTTATATACAGAATAATACATAGGGAAAATGGTGGTGGAGATGGTAAACAAATACTTTGCATAAATGAGCTTGAATTTCGTTGACGCAGCGTCGAATTTCCTCCTTCATTGCACACGTGCTTATGGGCTTGTTAGCATACTCCTTTGACTTTCAATAGCCCCCCCCCCAAAAAAAAAAATCCAATGATAATAAATCACACGATCTAGGGGCCCAATTTTTGTCCTCAAAACGTGAGATTATACGGATAGAAAATTTTTCATGCAGTTATTGAGTTGTGACGAGCTGTAGCAATGTCTTGTTGAAACCACAAGTCGCCCACATCAATATCATTCAATTTAGGTCAAAATAATCATGGCCTGATATCGTGAACTAGTAACATTCACTACTTGACAAGATTCCTTATCAAACAAATATAGTCCAATCATGCCTTCAGTTTAAAATTCGCACCAAACAGAGACACCCTTGAGTATGCATTTGTTTTTCGACAATCCAGCGTAGGACCCTGCGGCAGTTTTGACGATTAAGAAAGCTATCGAAGTGAAAATGCGCTTCATAACCGAAAATGATTTTGTTCTGCAAATCGGCATCTGCTTGTTAAATGCTTCAATAATCCATTCAACGAACACTATACGCTGTACATGATGACTAGGCTTCAGTTCCTGTGTCAATTAAACTTTTTTAGCATATCGACGCTGATCTCCAGTTAGTACGCTGTAGAGAGCTTCTCGAAATATGCAATTCTTGTCGACGACGCCGAATTGACGTTCTTGGACTTTCACCAACACTCATGCACTGCTTTGATGACATTTGAACGGCTTCTTTTTGGACGATCTGTGTTTACCATCACCAAACCATCCAGTGCTTGATTCTTTTAATTACATTCTACACAGTTTACAAAGTTAAATAACACTACCCGATCAATAGCTCCTTACTTCGTTTTAAAATTCCATTTGCTAACATAAACCAATGTTCTGACCCAGTGAAATAAAATTTAAAAAAATCGTGAAGCGGAAAAGTAAAAAGGGACACTCTCTACAAAATCGAAAAATAAGTTAGTTTATGGAATAACCCGTTCCCCAGAAAATTTTTTTTATTTGAGTTATAGCGACTAAATTATTGAAGGTATCGTGAACGACGTTGCGATCAATAATATTATATAATTGTAAATCTCAATAACTGAATGTGAATATAAAAAAAATAATATATTTAGACCACATATCCTCTTTCAAATAAACGAAGGGCCAAAAAGAAAACGGGCCAGTGAAAGTAGCACAGGTTGGCCAACATCCTTCGGCGTCTATGTAACCCCTCAGCACCTCAGCTGGTTCAATATTCCCTCTGCCGATATGATCAGGGTAGTCTAGTCTACGTAAGATATTGCTGATTTTGATTAAAGCATTAAATTTAATACTGTATAAAGCAACAGAGTTTTTCTTTATTTGGTTGTGGTTTAACGTCCTTATGTAACCATTTTAGTACAGAACAGACAGGATATCTTAAAGTTTCCAACCTAGACAGAGTGATGAAGTCGAGATTTATTCCGAGAGTCTACCATGAAATAAAAATCAAAGCGCTCAGGTCGGATTCGAACCAACAAACACTAGCTTCAGCCAACAACACTAGCAAGATTAGCTTTCCATTAATCAACACTAGCTTCAGCATGTCTAGTATATAAGTATCGAGAACAGTATAAATGGTTCAACAATAGCACTTGAAAAACTACAATCATATGTTCAAAAGATAATTTTACTAACTTTATGCTATTAGAAAAAAAAATAGTTTCTAAATTGAAAAGTTTCATATTTAAAGAAAACTTGGAATAGCACGCAGGATGCCAGTGTACTTCACCGACAAGCCTCCAGGGCTACAGTACCAACCCATGAAGGTAAGCAGCGGTAAGGACTACGAAGAGTACGTCGAAGTCTACCACGTACTCCCTGGTACAAGGCAAGTCGTACCGTCTGGTCAACTTTGTAGGATTCATCAGGGAGAAGGGTCTCCGAGCATTAGGTAACGCATACAGAGCTACATATAATGTCTGGACTACTAGTATGATAATCGTGGGGTAAGCTACCTGAGTAAGTGAAGCCAAAAAGATGAACTCCGGGGGCGCAGCAGAGCAGTAGGGCCAAACAGCTCACTTCTATTTTAGTTTAGATGACAATGGCAATAATTCCTATTAATTTCAAAGTAAATCTGAGCTCTATGGTCGTGGTCATCTTTTTGGTTTTACTTTATCTGTGAGGATGAGTAGAGGAGGTCAAACCCCTTGTTACTGCAATATGTAAATAATGAAACTTCCATTTGAACTGAAGGAGAGGTATTTTGTAGTATTTATCCATTTTTATCACAGAAATGGTCATGGGGTGATTAAAAGCGGACGTTACACGTCCGAATTATTTGAAAACCGAAAAAGTTAAAAAATTGAGGCTTAATTTGCAAATAACGAGGTCAAACATTACACAATGAAAGGTGTGCATGGATGACCGTAGATTAATAAGTTGAGAAGTCCTTCAGATGGTCGGGGAGTGTGGTGAGTAAAAAAACACAAATAAACAAAAATTATTTATTCAGGAAGCTTGTGGCAAACTGAGTTTGAGTTTAGGCATAGTATTAATAGTAATTTAGTATCTCTGCCATGCGCTCTGATGAAGACCTCATAATCTGGTCGAAACGTCGGCATGAATAAATTATTTTTTGTTTATTTGTGATTTTTTGCTTCTGCACTTAATTACTAAAACAGGTTCTTACATCCAAAATAGCCTGAATGAAAACTTCGAATTTCTAGTAATAAAGACATTTCTCATAGTTAAGTTGCAACTATGCACATAAGAAAATAAAAATTATCTAAAAATAGCCTAAATGTTCCTTATGTAACCGATCTAGCCCAAACCTGATATTATTCCTGCCATAATAAACTCCCTAACCACCCAAACCCACTCGTTTCTAACCTTGCTTCCTCTTCCATTCCTGGCAATCCTCCA